>NC_085055.1:8203601-8491101 GCF_963662255.1 Cinclus cinclus
CAAAATTGTGTGTAACAGATGCTGAGGGCTGTGTGAGAGCCCTGACAGCCTCCTTGCAATGCTCCAGAACAAAACTCTCAGAAATGGACCAGCACAGTTCTCAGAAATTCACTGTTCCCAGTCTGGGCCTGGAGATCCCCTTTTCATGCTTTGGTGACAAGTTTTGGTCACAAGGAACATCACAACTCTGCTCCCAGGCATTACGGAGGGAAGCTGAGTGCTCAGTGCCATGCCCTGCTGTGCCATTCCTCAGCCTGTACTGGGGTGTGTGATAAAAACTCTTACTGAGAATTTTTTTCCCCTTTTCATCTAACCACACTCATCTGTTCAGCTCCCCAGTGGGTTAGGTCTGCACTAATTATGTTTCATTTCCTGTCTGCATAGAAAGACTTGACTTTGTGACATTAATAATACATCATTAAAGGAAATATCAAAAATGGGTAAAAAACAGAGGAAACAAGTTCTTTCTGGTCAAAAGTGATTGCTGACCACTGAACTGTAAATGATGCTTCTCAGTCTGAGCTTGGTCTCCCTTTCATTTGTATGTTTTGAGGCTACTTCAGCAGACTGGCTATGAAGCAGGCATGGGAAAACAGAGATACACAGCAAGAACAGCTTGTGGTCGAGTCCCTGGGCACTTTCCCTTCTCACGGACTGGGAGTGGGACAGGGGTTGTTCTTTGTGTGATCCCCGTGTGCCGATGACAAAACACCCAACAGAGAGCTCAAATCCTTGACTATTCCACAGATTAAATCACATTTTGTCCCTCTTCACCAGGCAAATTTGGTACTGCTGCAGGTGTTGAGCAGTGACTTAAAGCACTGGGAGATTTCCCTCATGTGTATGGCTCCCCATATTTTCACAGAGCAGCATTAAGGATCAAATGGTGACACTTAAGGGGTTTGTCATTGAGAGAAGCCCCAGCCTGCCTTCTCCAAGCCCCTGCCTCACTCCTGCTTTCCTAATCCTACTCTGCATCTTGCAGATAAATTAATGACTTGAGCAATGCTTCCTTAGTTTTTTCTTTCCTGCTTGTCTCACTCAGGATTTTCAGTTGGTTCTGCAGGTCTGGAAATAATTTTTAATTAAGAAAAGCAAAGCCAAAAAAGTCTGCTTCTAACATGGCTTTGAACTGACTCCTTCACACAGAGTTTATGCCACCACAGAGTTCAAGGGAAAAGACAGTGGAAAACATCAAACCAAGTATATACCAGCTGCAATTAACAGCAGTGGGATTTTACTGAAAGCACCCTTAGTGTTAGCAACAAAACTGTTCAAAGTTTTGAGTCTGTTGGGTGCTGTCCTGACTGCAAGGAAACAAAATTGGCATAATGTCCCGTTTTTCAGGTAGAAATGATGCTGTTACTCACCACAGGCGAGGGTCAGCGAGATGAGCTGCCGTGCACTGCTCCCCATGGCCAGCACGGTGCCGGAGGTGCTGCTTCTCCCCGGAGAGCGGGTGCCGAGGAAACCGAGCTGTCCTGCGAGCTGAAAAGTTTCACTTGATACTGGGAGTGCTCAGTCACATGGGAAGGAGGTGGAGAGAGAGGGGGACACCCATACCTCTCCTCCGTAAACTCACGCAGAAGGAAATAAGTGATGATTAGGAAAGAAAGTGAAAAGAGAAATTAATGCTGGGCTGACTGGGAGGAGACCTGGGGCTCTGCAAGGCAGGGAAAGCTTTGTGCATCTCCCTCCCTCTCTGAGAACCTGAGCGAAGTGGCCCAGCAGAGGGTTGCAGCCTGTAAATCAGTGCCTTCCCTGTGTTCTTTAGAAAATACTTTATTTAAAGCCAAAGTCCGTCTTTTATGCTAAGGCACAGAAGGGAGAGGTGTGACCATCTCCGCAGAGCAGGTGCTAACCTAAGACAGGGCTGAGCAGAGCCCCAGGTGGGTTCTTGCCCCTGTTGGGGACCATCCCTTGCTGCCTGGCCCGGTGCTGCTCCCAGCCCTGCTCTGTCCAAGGTGGGTGGGCAGGGGTCACATCCCAGCATCCCGTCACACAAAGGGATCCTGCACAGCTCCCCGGTCCGGGGCAGGAGCTGCACGGGCTCCTGGAGCCGGGATGTGCCGCAGAGAGCATCGCTCACTCCTGCCCTGGGAATTCCCTGCCCTGGGCATTCCCCAGGGGCTGCTTGGGCAGGGAACAAAGCAACCTCCACGCTGGTATCTAGCATCCTCCTAATTTTTCTTTTCCTCATACCAATACTCACTGCAAGGAACATGGTGACATCAAGAACTTGAGAAGTCAAGTGAGGGGAAGTTTGCCCCAGAAATCTGGATACTGCTGAAATCTGTTCCAGTTTATCTTGCTGTGTTTCTTCATTCTCATTTTTACCTGCTTGCTTTTCTACATGATCCACAGCTTGTATTTGGGTTAATTAGCACTCCCAAATGAACACTGGTAGCCAAAGGCATGCAGATATCTCAAAAGTAACTATTACAAAGTCATCTACGACTTCCTCTGACCTGTCTGTGTGAACTTTTGCACTCTCCTAAGAGTCCCAGTGATTCAGAACATGACTAAGGGAGATGGGTAAAGCCAAAAAAAATCCCTACTCTGCCTTTTAACATGTGTGCTGAACAAGTTAAACTTATATTGGACAAATGTGTAGATTTTTTCAGCTCTGATAATGTGCCTTTACTGATAATTCATTTATTTCAAATACAAAAAACCCCTCATTTTATTTGTTTCTTCATATAGAGACATCAGCCACAGGGTTTTGTACTAGTTATAATTTTTATAAATTTTGAACAAAGTGTGGTTCTACACAGGTCAGAATGGCCTAATTACAGGAAGTTCATTTGCACACTTTTTTTCTTGTAATAAATTCATACATTCTGTCTGGACAGGTAATTCTGTGCTCTTTCCCTGTCTGATTATCTCTCATCAGTCACAATATACAAATACATCATTATCAACACCATGGAAATCATGTAAGAAAAACAAACTGTACCAATTCTCAGCTGGAGAGAGGAAATCTTAGCAGCTATTTCAGTCCAGCTGCAAGAAGAAATACACATTTTGGATCTTTTTTCTTATTATATTTATATATTTCTAATCATATATATATTTGAAGTCTTTGAGTCTTTTTGGAAAGTAAGCACATGGCCTTTCTCACACCCAATCCTGTTTGAAATATCAAGACTCAAAGAAAATCACAGATAATAAAATGGCTTCTCATCACACACACAACCAGAACATAAGACACACACAGAGCTTTGCTGTCACTGGCGAGAAAAGCCAGAGCTCAGATGTGGTTTGGCTGCAGCTGTTTGTGTTCAAGACAACGACCACTGGTCTTGTTCTCCACCTGGTTGGGTTCGAGGTGAGAGCAGAGGATCAGGCCTGATTCTATTTTAGCCTGGTTTACTAAAAGCAAGAATGGTGTGTCATGCAACTGCCTGTCTCTCTTTGCCATTGGTGCCAGTAGGGAAGGACTCTGCAGCCCACCCACACCTGTGTGAGCAGTTTTGAGGATGTGAAGTTTCTGAAGTTTTGCAGAAGAGCAGCAGAGCAGAGGGAGGAGACCCCAAGCAAACCTTCAGCCTGGAGGGCAGGTGTGACCAACCCAGGTCCAGGGAGCACAGCCAGGCATGGGGCCAGCAGCAAGGGCTGCTGCAGCATGGATTTACCTGGAATATGGTGTCTTCTACAGCCAAAACTTAGTCACAACCATTACTTTCAAATGACTTCTAAGTGGTCACTATAGCATCTCCAAACGCTGAAATGAAATCCTGATTTGTAAACTATGATATTTAGGTCAGTCTACCTGAAAAGAATGGTGTCAAACACCTACAGACAGAATAAGCATACCCTAACATACACATTAGTCTTGCTGGGCTTTATCAAATCATCTTCTAGACTGTACATGAAGAGTCATTTCCTTAATTATCACCTTGCTTGACAGAAATACACTAATTAAAAGACTATCTTGCATACTATTTTAAAAACTCCAAAAGTCACAAAACCCCATTTTGTCTCATCAGCAGAGCCAGAAGGTTTCTCCTTTGTGGGCTGCTCTAGGACTTGTCAGCAGCCCAGTCTGTCACTGAACTTGTTCTTTCCCAAAACCAGCCCTGCAGGGGCCCTGTCTCACTGATTCTTGAGCCAAAGGGCCCTGCCACTGCCCAGGAGACACTGCCAGGGCTGCCCTGTGCCCTGGGTTGGGAACATGGAAGCAGAAACAGGCACCTGGCACTGCAGGAAGGTTAAAGAAGTAATGGCTGTGAGCTCAGGCTCAGTGTGCCCGAGGAGCTGTGGCACAGTCAGCTCCCAAAGAGCAGAGTACTGTGCCACTGCTGCACAGCCATGGGACAGAGGGACCTGTCATCCCCAGGGCATCCATGGAGCAGCACACACTCAAACTTTGGTCCAGCAGGATAAAACATGAGATTTTTTTGGGAAAAAAAAAAAAAAAAGTTTTCAAAAGCTAAGTAGGGAGGAGAATGCAATAATCCAGTCCCTACCTTTGCAGTTGCCATGACAGATGGTCTGGAGCTGGGAGAGGACCTTTTTCCTCAGTAACCCCATTCCCTGCTCCAGTTCTAGACTGCTCCACAGGATTCTACCAGTGGCGCTGTAGGAGGGCATATGGGGTTAAATCCTTTGCTTTTCCCTGGAGAGTCCCTTATTTTTGTATACATGGTAAAATTTAGCATTTAGTGGGAAATTCAATAGCTCCCATTTTACAGGAAGGTTGGGGTACCAAAGAATGTAGAACCAGCACTCTGTCACCCTGCAGAGGCAGGGAATGGACTGACAACACCTGACTTCTCATCTTCAGTTCAGAGACTTCCCATTGACATTTCACAATCAGAATGAGATTCCTCAAAAATAAAACTCCAAGGTGCAGGTTTTTGGTTTTCCATCCATCAGCAATGTCACAAATCTTCATTTTGGCAGTTTCAAACACCCAGGGTAATCCTCCCCCATCTCTCTCTCCCACACACAAAAGATTACTATACTCACTAATGTGCAATCAAAGCTCCCCAGCCCTTCCCTCTCCTATGCTTAGGGCATGGGTAGACAGCAAAACTGTTCCTGTGCAAAAATTACTGAAAGTAATAGAGAAACCAGAATGAACTCATTTTAGAGAGATGATAAAGTAACTGCACTATAAGAAAACATCACTGCATATTTCCTTAGGGGACTGAAAGGAATCAATTCCTCCTGCAAGATACTGATAGCCACAGTAGACTAAGAGGATTCTAATTCCTGAGAGTCTACATGTCATTTTTGAGGTACATGACCACCACAAACACACAAGCCCCTACCTCTGTAGGATAAAAATAGCTTCCAGAAAGGTCCTTTAGTCATGAACAGAAAATGCTGAAATTCACAGAGTTTAGATATGGAGGGCTAGAAGAGCCATGGGAATCAATCACGACAGTGCAACTTATAAACAAGCAATAAATCTTCGCAGGCAAAAAAAAAATCTGACTAAGCCTTTACCTACTCCAAGGCTTTTTCTCAAACAGGACTAACTACCTGCTCCACAGTTATTCTGACTCACACACTAAGGTACTTGCAATGCCAGCCTCCACTGAGACACAAAGGAAAACATTCAAGTCCCTGTGAAGGTGAGAGCAGAAATTATACACACACTGCTTTGCTCAGAGGCTCAGTTAGTAAAAAGTGGGTTTTGGTTTTGCTTCATATCCATTTCTAGTGCTTTTAGTGCCTTTTGTTATTTACATAAAGCACCGCTAGTCTGAGGGTTAAACAAAACATCCCTAAGAGTGAAAGCCACTCACTCACCCTTGAGCTTCTTCTGGGCTGGTTTTTACCAGACTGATCTTTGCCTGTTTGCAGCCCTTAGTCAATATTGATCTTTACTAAAGTACTAGCAGCTTTTGTAGGACCAAAGACCCAATTACCATCAAAATACCTTCATGCCTTAACAGCTGCTCTAAATGAGCTAATGGCTTGGGTAGGAATCATAACATCTGTAATCACTTTATATTATACATTACATCCTTATGTGGCAGAGATTTGGTACAGTCCTTTCATCAAATTGGAAAGAAGTATTTAACAACACTTTATCCACTCATTGGAGCATCTAATGCTCACTGCCTATTTGCAATGCTTAAGTATATTCCAAATGGGGGGTGAAATGTATCTACTCATAGCCCAGCACAAAAGGAAAGCATGCAGTCTACTCAAAAGTGTGACAGTAAATGGCATTCAACTGAATTCTCGGCACCAAATGCAAAAGGTTGTAATCCAGCAACCAGAGACTGTAGAGGGGGCAGAGGAATTACTTAGACTGTAAAAGGAGTTCAAAGTGTTCTTTGTCACAGTAGCTGTTACATGTCTTTACTTCCCTGCTTAGCCCTGCACCTCCCAGCCAGGAGCTGCCATGTGCACCATTCCAGGTGTGGAATGCTGTGTGCAGCAGAGGCCTCCTGCAGAGGAGTCACATCACTGCTGCATGGAGCCTCTCTGATGGTCCCAGCCAGAAGTCTCCTTTCCACAGCCACCCTCAGGTGGGGTGTTTTTGGTGTTGACTGACAGCAAAAAGGGCACATTTTTGATGATTTAACAGCTGGAATTAAGGAGGACAGGGAAGGCACAGCCAGAGGCAAGCAAATGGAAAAACCTCCAGGTGACCCCAAGGTGGAGCAAGGACTCAAAACCACCACGTGCCCCTCTGCAGTGATGTGGTGCTCAAGCAAAGTTGCCAAAAGGTGCGTGCATAGAAACTCTTCAGCTCTGCTGTCGACCTAATTTAGGCCACATCTTCTGAAACAAGTTTGATAATCAATGCAAGAAGCATTTTTCTCCTCTAATACTGAAGGTAGGCTTGATGTTTTCTGGATGTTTAATGCTCCTTTAAAGTTTGTTTTTCCCAGCTTGCCAGGTGGACAGCACAGTTCTCATCTGTTCATGTTGATAAAATCTTAGTGAGTTATGAACCTCAGAGCTTGTGAGAAAGGCAACTTTGGTCCAGTGTCCACCCAAGATAAAGACAGGTGGACGGGGTCCTGAGGAAGACTGGTCCTGCTGTTCAGCTGCCAGCCCTCTGTTCTGCTGGGAAGCTTTTGGCCACTTCACTTTCCTTTGTGTCTGACTCTACTGAGGCTGTGCTGCAGGAATCGTTGTACGTGTCTGAAAAGGAGGACATGGGCATTGTCATTAAAATATGTCTGCAGGATTTTCCATCTACAGTCTTGAGGTTTTTTTTGTTAAAAGCCTGGAATGAAATAAAGCATAAAATCGCAATTCTACTACTCTCCTGATTCCTTCATGAAAGGCAAGGGAGGCTCCTTTGGTGTGTGATTGTAATGTGTGCCTGGCTTTGTTTTTCTTCTGAAGCGTTGGACATGGAAGTGAAATGAGAGCCATCATTGGGCTGATGAGGAGAGGTCTGACCTGCTGTGGAGGCGAAGGAGCAGCAATTACCAAACTCCCTTTACACCACAGCAAAGAATCCTGACGTTCATAAAGGATTTCCTCCACTTTAACAAAATGACCAAAAAAATCAAAAGAGATCAGTAACTCAGAATAAAGTGCTGGTAGCTCTCCATCAAAGATCCACAGGGATTGGCTGTGCCAGGTTTTGCTTTCTTCAGCTATCAGAAGAAAAGCAGGACACATTTTGGTAGATTATATTTAAGGATGGACAAATATTGGTCTAGAATTGTTAACCTTTGATCTGAAGAGTTGCTCAGGTTCAGCTTTTCCAGTGCAACTTGTTCGAGTGTTAGGTCAGAACCAAAGCTAAGAATGTTTGACTTTTAGTGCTGATTTGGCTCAAGTCTTGCCAGAGCAGCCCTTCCTACAGCTTTTGGAGTCAGCTGTGTAATATGATGAAGGCAGTAATGGTTCATGAAATTCTAATGTTTTCAAACCTGGGCCAGAAGCACAGCCCTGATGCTGGTCTACATCCAAAATGTATCCATGCCAGGATCAAAGCTGTCCTGCAGGCACACCCTGTATATGAGACACTTGGGCTCACTGTAAGCAGCCAGGACTGATAGCTATAGAAGTTGGATGGGAGACTCAAATTCTGCTCAGGAAGGGGAAAACAATTAAGCCAGGCCAAAGAAAGCTTCTGTGCCTGACTAGGTCTGACACAGGCACCAAATTTCAGGTTAGCTCAGCCAAGTTTCCAGAGACTGCAGCACAAACTTGCAGTCAGGTGAGTACTTTAATACAGAAAGTACACTTTTTATCACTTGTTTTTTTACCATTGCATTCTTTTTCAGTATGGAGAGAAAAAAAAACAAATCACCAAACCAGTAACACATTTTCTGTATTACCTGCATTGCTGCTCTTAATTATGTTGTTACTGTCCTCTGCTGGCTGCAATATACTGGAGGGAACCCAGTCGCTTTTCTCAGACACCAGTTTCTTCACTAACCTGAAACTCAGAGAACAGTCAGTGAATTTTCCTACATTGCCTTTCCCTGCGTTGTATTTCTTAGAGGTACTTGTTGGGCTATTATTTCCTAAATTAAGGAAGAAGGCAGAGGACCCAGGGCAATCCTACAAGTACCCATACAGAATCACAGAATCACTAGGTTGGAAGAGACCTTCAAAAGCATTGAGTCCAACCCATGCCCTAACACCTCAACTAAACCATGGCTCTGAGTGCCACATTCAGTCTTTTTTAAAGCATATCCAAGAATCGTGACTCCACCACCCCTACCAAGCAGACCACTCCAGTACTTTACCACTCTTTCCATAAAAAGCTTTTCCCTAATATCCAACCTATATTTCCCTTGGCACAGCTTAAGACTGTGTCCTTTTGTTCTGTCTGTGCTGCCTGGAGAAAGAGACCAACCCCACCTGAGCACAACCACCTTTCAGAAAGTTGTAGAGAGTGATAAAGTCACTTTTGAGTCTCCTTTTCTCCAGGCTAAACAACCCCAGCTCCCTCAGTTGTTCCTCATAGGGTTTGTGGTCCAAACCCCTCACCAGCCTTGCTCTCCTCTGGACACGCTCCAGCGTCTCAATGTCCTTCCTAAACTGAGGGGACAGAACTGGACACAGCATTCAAGGTGTGCCCTCACCAGTGTCAAGCACAGGGGAAGAATTACCTCCCTGCTCCTGCTGGTCACATTATTCCTGATCCAGGCCAGGATGCCATTGGCCTCTTGGCCACCAGGGCACACTGCTGGCTCATGTTCAGTCAGCTGTTCACCAGTACCCCCAGGTCCCTTTCTGCCTGGGCACTGTCCAGCCACACTGTCCCCAGCCTGTAGCATTGTAGGGGGTTATTGTGGTCAAAATGCAATACTAGCTTGGCACTTGGACTTATTAAACTTCATCTTGTTGGACTCTGCCCATCCATCCAAGCATTCCAGGTCTCTCTGCTGAACCCTCCTAATTCCGAGCAGATCAACACATGCTCTCATCTTAGTGTCCAAATTTACTAATGAAAGACTCAATACCCTCATCCATGTAATCAATAAAAATATTGAACAGAACTGGCCCCAGCACAGACTCCTGAGGGACACCACTTCCTCCTCCAAACTGCCTGTGAAGGGAGAATTCAGATGTCCAGGCAGGTCTGTTCCTAACACTCACTTGGCAGCAAGAGAAAATGAATACACCAAAAACATGCGAGCTCAGGGGGCCAGACTCACTTCTCTTTGCCAATCACATATTTAAACTTCTGGGACTAAAAATGGTCTCAGTGGAAGATGTGAGGATTTTATTGATGCATCCTACAGGAGGGTGCTGCCTTTGACAAATGTCCTTCTGGTGTAAAAAGGCCAACTATTCCTATCCATTTTCGTTACACAAACTTGTCCCCTTAAACCTCATGTCACAAGCATTTGGGATCACAGCCACCCAGTTGGAATTAACGAAAGCTGCTTTGTGTCTTCATGCCTCCCACTGCCCCTTTCATGTTGTGATCAATGGTGTGAGTGGATTTGGATTGATTTTGAAGAGACTTTGACATTATTCTGAATATTTTCCATCTTTTCCAGGAGGTTATGGCTATTCTACCTGTCCAGTTCTGTCTCTCTGCCATACTCACCATTGACCATTCTCTCCTTCCTGCACAAACTGCACTAAATCTCCATCCTCTAGAGTAAGAGAATCTGGGAAACAGCTGTCAAAACTGCCTTCGACCCGGAAGAGATTGCTCCCCTAAAACAAATGAAACAAGTCACCAGAAATACAATCACTAAGGATGAAAGAACACTGTGCAAGAATTTTTAGTTAAATACTGAATTAGGCAATTCAAGCTGACAGAGCTTTCTTCTGTAGGCAATTGTGTTTTATCATGCCCAGGTTAAGTATTATTCAAGATTTGGATAGACCTGTTCTCTGCATTTAGATTTTAGGCTTAGCCTTCCAGCCATTATTCTGATATAAAAATTGTGTTCGTGACACCAGGTGAACTTATCTGCAAAAGTCTGTAATTATCTTTTAAAGACTCAGAGTTTTCCCTCACTTCTGTAGCAGGCGAAGTGACAGTTTACAAGCATGGGACACTTTTTATGATCCTCATCCTGATCAACAAAATTCTTGTAATAATCTTCCAACACCCCAGATCAAATTTCCATTTTCTGTATTCCCACATATCCATAGATTTAAGGCTGGTATGAACCCAAACTTTTCAGGTTACATTGGAATCCATTGAGAGGAGGAACTTGTGCTGGGAAAGGGCAGTGTAATTTAAAAAAACAATTACATTGTTAGGGTTGGTCTCTTCCTCCAAATCAGAAGAGTTGGAGAGTTCATCCATGCTGGAAGGGATGGCTTCAAAATCTTCAAATGTGTCTAGAGAAGGCAATTGTCTGCTGGGCCAACCTTTTCAAAAGAGATAAACCAGAAAGAGTTAGCTATCAGACATTAGCCTCTTTGAGATCTGTGTTTGTAGAATAAATGTCACAGGTTCACTTCCCACTCTTCCACTTACTGAATTGCTGGTACTTTTTTACAGCTTATTCCATGGTTCTGCCATAACAATCATGTCACAGCCATTATTCTGTGTCTAAAAGCCTATACCACTCGCTGTCCCTGGTGTGAAAGCAGCATGTGTGGCTGCAGTGCTCATATCCATGGATACTTCCAGTGCTCAGTATTGCTCAATCTCTTCAGCTCAGGAGATAAGAAAAACAAGGACCAGGAATCTTCCTGCAGAGCAAATGATACCTTGTGCTGAAGGCTTTCAGAGGGCCATGATCATTCAGTTTCTAGTTTACCTCCACATGTTTAAGTACAAAGCCACAGAATTCTAGTTGACTTCTTATCTCCATCTCACCCCAAGGTGACATTACCACCCGAGCAAATTATAAGACTATACCCTAGAGAAGGCTGCAAGTGCAGGGAAGGGACAGAGTAAACAGCAAGGCACAAAGACAAACGTGGGGGGGGGGAGGGGGGGGTGAGGAGAGATTTAAATAATATTTGTGCTGCTACCTATCTAACTGCATGATTTTCACCAGAACTACCCCAACCCAGTGGAATGGACTCAGAGATTTCCAGTCCAAGCTCAGCAGCCAGTCTCTCTTCACCTAAAAAAGCATGTCCATAGGATATGTCCCAAGGGAAACTGAGGCTGAGCCATATATGACCTGTCTGCCTTGAGGCTCCCATGGTGTAAAAGTAGCTCAGGCTCCTTTGTGCAGATGGCAATCATGATCTGCACTTTCTTGCACTTGATGCCTGTCCTTTTTCTGATGGGTATGAGGATGACTACAGTCCAGCTCAAAGGAAACAGACCTTGCATCTACCAAATGATTCTGCAGGCCTGACAGATGCAAGCTGAATGGAGTCAGTCATTTTACCATGTGCCTTCCTAATTAATTTAACTGCTGAGCTTTAGCTGATTCACAGGAACTTGGGCTGAGCAGATGCTGAAACAACTTCTTTATATCCTGGGGGCCGTTGCTCTCAACAAGGCAAAGCTCTGACCACAGGGCATGAAGACAGATGCTCACACAGTTGGATTATGCATATCCCAGAACTCTCAACCCACACCAAAACCTGGCCTGAGACAATCCAAAGCCCAAGCCAGGCAGTTCAGGCAGTAAACAGAAAAGTGACCTGATCTGGGAGAAATAGGTTTATTAATTGGTTTATTTAATCCCTTCCCCATGCACATCCTCCCTGCTATAAGCACTGGTTGGTGCAACACATGGTCATGCAGCTCTGCAGCCCCTTCTGCCATCCAGGGACTGTCTGCTCCACCAACTGCAACCCAGTTACAAGGGTCACAGGGACCTTCTTCCAGCAGAGTTGCCTCTCCAGCTATCACCCCACAGGTATGGTCTGGTCATCTGTACTTTTAAAGGTGTAAACCAGCCTTTGAAATGACACTGTCGTGTATCAGTTTATTCACACCAGCAATACTAGCAATGGTCTAAATATGCAAGAATACACTGATTCTAATTAGTTTCAAGCTGCTACTGCAATTTTAATTCAAATTCACAGGCTGGACTACAAACACCAAGAGAAACAGGTACCCCTCTACCCCATTAGACAAAACTTCCACAGTCTCACCAGCAAGAATTCCTTACAAATACAGGCACCAGCCTCCCTCTTCCATACAAATCACTATTCTAATTTTAGAGACTAAGAAACAGATTGTTTCTCATGCTTAATTCTTATAAATTAAGACAGATCAAATTCTAAGCTCTCTGCTTTCAGTTAAAATAATTATTTTCAGCCTGACCTCAGAAAACCAGATCTGGGGCATTGTTTCTAAGCTAGTGATCCAAGCTTGCTCTTTCATTGTTTTGATGGGAAACAGCATTCACCAAAAGAGAAAGCTCTCCTTATAATAAAGAGAGTAAATACTATCAAGAATTTAGTTTGCATCTCAAATTGAGTTTACAAATATTTTCATTTTGTTTACCTGTCTGTGAAGCAGATCTAGGTACGGATCTCGTGGTGGAACCAGCATTACATTTAGTCTGGGCCAAAATGGTGTTCTCAAAAGCATCTGTGACAGGAAGTACAATTTGTGTCTTCAAGGTGAAATAGTGACCAGACAACCAGTACAAAGTGAATTCCTGCATCACCTCTGCAACTGACAGTCTCTTTAACAAACAGGTGGACTGGGGTCCAACAGTTATAAAAGAGGAGACACATGACCAGCACAAATGAGTGAAAGGACAGCAGCATTCCACAGAAAAACTGTAAGTCTGAGGAGGACAGAGAACAGTGAAATGAATCAAAGAGAAGTATTGATGTTAATTAAGGAAGAAAATTGCTGAGTGTTCAGTGCAGCGTTCTATTTCATTACAGCCTCCTTACCCATTTTTAATGTATATTCCTTGCAGCATTTCAAATTATTTGTAGGTGATAATTTATGATTTTGATCCTAATCCATACAGCAGCAAAAAGGGACTAGGGAGACCACAAAATAATGATCTCACTCTTGATAAATGCAACAGAATTTTGAGAGGGGGCAGGCGAGGGTCCGTTGTGTTATTACCTCAGACAGAGCCCTGGCAATAGCAGCAATATTTTCTGGTAAAGGGGTGATAATGTTCATTGCTTCCTATTTTAAGATACTCAGTCTTGTGAGGGATGCTGTGCCTTGTTTCTACTCTGTGAGGAGCAAGTCAGTTCTATGCTGCAGATAGTTCTTGCACCCCGAAATCCCCCCTGCCTCTGCAGCCTCAGGGGATGCTGAGATCAGGGCACCTGTCAGTGAGGAAAGCAAGGTATAAACCCTGCACTTTGGGAAACTCTGGTGTTGGGTGCCAGGATGGTTCTAAACATAGTCCCAGGGCTTACTGGCAAAATGAAATATTCTGCAAAGAGCAAAACTACTACTGCTGTCTCTGTTCCAGTCTCTTCTTCTGCTAGGAGTGCCATGAGAGATAGCTCTGATATTTCAACAATTCCATCCCTGACCTGTTCACTGGCTCTTCCTATCAAGTTTTTGTGTAGAACAACACAATGCTATGAAAGGATTCCTCAGCCCACATCTCTGTCCTGCCTGGCCTGCAGCAGAAGTACCTGGCTCCTTGTGGCCCCCTAAGGCAAATGGTCAGGTAAAGGGGAAAGTTGACAAGGGAAGCTGGTGAAGTTCCAGTGGCTGAGGAACAGCATCCCAATTTAATTATTTAGTATCATTTATGAAATAGTAATTTATGAATCTGCTGCAACAAATTGGAGGAAATTCTGCTTGTCCGAAATGAAACACTGCACCTGCAATGGCTATTAATGCACAGTCTAGCCTCCCCTGTAGTCTTCATGCACGTGCCTCCTGCTTCTCTCATGAGGAGTAGACACTAACAAGGGAAGAGGGATGCAAGTGGCCAGACTGCAGGTGAAGGTGAAGAGTAGCCCTTTGGCTCCCTGCTGCTGCTCCCTGTGGAGGGAAGCAGAGCTAGGCAGAAAATCCAAATCCTGGTGACAGTCTAGAGTTTTACTTCCCAGAACAGGCAGAGAACTGGAGGTTTAATTTAGGCCCATGCCTAGGTGAATGTGAGTGCAGGGACAGGCAAGGGAGTAACAAGCTGTCTTTATCCCAGTTATGCAGATAAACTGACCCCAGCCCCCTAATGGACTCCAGTGTCATCCACCAGCTGTGATGAGATGTGAATTCAGCGAATAATATCAAACAAGGTTTTCATGCAGGATGCAAATACTCCTACCTTCAAACCCCAGGGGAGTTGGGTCACTCTTTATTTCATGTCTCTTGACTTTAACTGCAGGAACAAGGGGACCTGTGTGAAGTTTACAGAGTCACAAGGCTGTAAATATTGTTAAAGGAGAAACTTTCCTACCACCTGAAAACACTAACTACCTAACACTTTTAACTTCACCCAGAAGAATGACCAGTCCCTAAGTTCTAGGTGGTGAAGATACACTTCTGCAAAGCGGATAAGGAACAGATCCCTTTTGTCAAAAGACATTGAGACATCACAGCAAAAGGAAGGACCTGCTTCCCCTCAGGTCTCACAGATGTTCCCTCTCCCTCTTGCCCAGGAGATGGCACCAGGGCAGCCAGAACCGCGGTCCCAGCCTTCCCCTGCGAGGATGGCAGGGCACAGCCCACCAAGCCATCAATTTTGGCCCACAGAAGTGGGTGACACCAGCCACAGGTGCATGGGCAGCGCCTCTCCTGTGCCCCACTGCACGTGAGGGGGGAGCTGAAGTGTCAGGAGTGAGGATCAGACACAGCAGCTGCTGCAGCCTCAGAAATGATGACCACAACACCCTGGCTAGATTTGCATCTGGGCTGATGCTGAGACAAGACTCAGGCTTCAGTTCTTTTGTCATCTGAAATGTTTTCTTACAGCAGATGCTGTAAATAAAACACTTAATTGAAAAGCCTGATTCTGTTTCCTAGCTTTGAAAATCATTGCAGAAGTAGCTTTCTCAGTATCCCAAGAGATTGCCAACAGGATTTTTTGGCAGACAGGATTCTAGGATAGGACTTTTTGATATGAAACTGTAACAAATTTTAAGTTTCATTGCAATTCACACATGCTGTCTTTGATAAACCACACTAAAGAACAGCCCTTGGTTGCCCATTTTCTTTGTACATATATGCTTCATTCTGTTCCCCCACTTTGAAAATAATTATTAGGAAATACCTCAGTCTTCCCATAATTTAGCAACCAATCACGTATTTCTGAATTGTTGCTGAGGGCAAAAAGCTCTAATAACCTCTTCTCCTGTACTATCCCCATGATTTCCATGTGAAGATGTTCTAGTGCTGTGGTCTAAAGGTGTTGTTAAAGAAACATTTGTAGGTAGTGAGACTATCACACCCTTCCTCTACCCATCAACCCCACCATGGTCTCATTTCCTGACAGCCACATTGCAGCCAAGGATGTGGTTCATATCCTTCACAGCTGTTGAGAAGGCAACAGATACTGAGCAACTTTTTTCCTGACAAGTACAGAGCGAAGATCTTTATACAAATTAATTCTGCCATTTTTCCTTGTATTTTGATTTGTGAATTACCCTGAAAATCTTAGCCTTGCAAATCAGTTCCCTTAGTCCATTCCAGATACTGCCAAAAGGCAGTATATTCAGAATTCCATGTAAGACCATATGTTCTGCTGTCAAAATTATCCCTGACATGTAGGTAAATGTGCCCACAATGCTACTGATTTTCAACACAATCAACTTGCCTAAATGCACAGGGTGCTTTTGAGTTTAAATCTAGGCACTAGTACAGTAACTTATATTTTGTAAAAGTGCCTTTTCTAAAACAAAATAAGGCACATAAATAAAACTTCCATAAGCTCCCACACAAACTGCATGGAGTTCAGTGCATTCAGCACCCAGATCCCTTATATGTAGGAAAATCTCCCTGCAAATATAATTTCTAATTCTAACAGTGATATTGCTAAACATGATTAACACTGGCATCTGTTGCTCCTTTGTTTTTAGCTTGATTTCAGGTTTTCTTGATAAAATAATTTCAAGTGAACATCAGTTGATCCAAACCAGGGAGAAGTTGGAAACCTAACCCTACATCAGCCAAAAATTAATCCAATTTCCATGGACACAGCAACAGTTTTTGAAGCCTACACTGGAGAAACTGGGAAGAGTCACTGTGTGTGCTGGCAGCATGCCTCAAAGCACATTCAAAATGTCCTGGCCTGCCTCCTGCAGGTGTTACACTGGTGCTGAGTCCTCTTCTACTGGAACCTCCTGCCTGTGTTAAAACTGAGCCCGAGGTACTCCCCTCTGTGAGCAGCATTTGGCAGTGAATGTGTCAGGCAGCAGGCAGGGAGAGGGGGAGCTAGGCAAGCAGCATGACAGTACCTTTGGTCACAGCAGAAGCATTAACTGTGGTGCTGATGGAGGAGGCTAGGGAAAAGCGACGGGTAACTTCTCTGTCCTTAGACTCTGGATCTGGGAGAACAGACAGATGCAATGCAGGGCAGGGTTAGAGGTTAATAAGCACTGAGGGTAAGGGATGTTCAAAGCAAAGCAGCAGCTGGAAAAGGGTAAAAAAAATAAAGGTTGCTCCTCTAAAGCAGACAGGAAAAATACCCTCAACAATGTGAAAAGCACAGAAAGTGTTATTATGAATGTATTTTCAAAGCAATCCCAATTGCACCTATTTTAATACTTCAGGAAAGAGACTTATGTCAATTATTATTTTAGCAACCAACTAGTGTCCAAGTACAGCTACAAAACACAGAGAAATGAGCATGGTGGCTGGAATGGGGTGTATGTCTACAGATGAGGTTTGGATCACTTTAGACACTGAACTGCTTGTTCTGTGATGACTGACCTGAAATACACTGGAAAACAAGCATGAATGGTTTGGAGTTCACATTTGTCATTTCTAAAATTTAACAGTGTGAATGCCTGAAAACATTCTCCGAGCTTCCATCTTCATCAGTGCAAAGAAGCTTGGAGAAAGTAAAGGCAACATAGTGGTTTTTTGTTTCCTTATTTAGCATCTTGCCTTTTCTCTAAGTCTGCTTAGGAGTAAAGACACAGCTTCCCCACATTTCACTATGAGATGTGCTGTAGTTGTGCCCACCCCAAGGAATATGAACTTGGTTCTGCAAACCAGGATGGCTAATGCTGACCCAAGGGTGGGGAGATGCAGGGTACTGTGAGTGTGGACTTGTATACACTTTGGTGCATGCTCTGAGATGGCTGCCCCAGGGATCTTTGCACTGATGGAGTGCAGGATGCTAAAGTTTTTTCTCCAGACATCAGCATTTCTTTGGCTAAAACACCAAAGTGATTATATACAACATTTTCCAGCCCGTCATATCCAGTCTAGGCAGATAGTTCAGCATTTCTCTGAGCATCCATGCTCCGCTGCCAGTTGATATCTTGTTTTCACCCTAGTTAGTTGGGGTACTTTATTGTTTACACCTTCCTTTTTATGTGCTCTGGACAGGAACAGACACAGTACGCACAGCTCAACCCACCATCCTTCACCATGGCCAGTAACAAAAACCTTTAGACAAAGTGTTCAGGAGCAGGACAAGCTGATTGCAGACACTTCCCTGTTCCCTTCTCCCAGTGTGCCTCAGCAGCCAGCCCGTGCAGTGCTGTCAGGCTTTGCCTGCAGGAATGACCACGCTCTGCTGGCCAGCCAGCCAGCCTGTCTGCCAGCAGTTCCCACTGGCCAGGAGCAGGTCAGCAGCAGATCTGCACCACAAAGTGAAACCAGACATTGTGTAAGAGGTGCTCCTCAGGAATGTCAAGTAAGCAGACCCAGCAAGGCTTTGAACTCAGAGCACCTACAGCTGAGGGGGTAGGAGCTCTTCTGAGCTGTGCTTTGCTGCCTGGAACACTGAATATAAGGCAAGACATTTCATATGGCATGAAAAACTCAGATAAAAAAAGTAAAAGAGGCCCCAAGCAAAATTTTAGATCTAAACTTCCAAAAATTATGGCATTATTTCTAAAATCTGTGTTTTGTCATTGATTTTCCTGAGTCACAAGATCTAAAACCCACTTATTTTTTTTGTATTCAGACATTGAACTTTGTTTGTCCATCTTGGATCTCACTACCACATGCAGCCTTAATTTTATAACCAGAATCTTACAGCAGCACTGACTCTTGGTGCATTCTTATCTACTTTACCACATTACAGTTTAATGCTTCTGTATTTCTGCTTTTACGCTTTCATCCTGGTTCTTCCTCCTTTGATACTCAACCTCTCCATCACTGCATACTAACCCTTGGACTCACAGAGGAAATATTATACAACAGAACAGGAGAAAAGCCACACAAAAAGAATAAAGGGAGTATCTTTTCAGAAAGTGAATGTAAGTAGCCATTCAATTTAATTTCTATTCCCATTTCCTTCTTTCCTCCAAAGTCTCTTCTTTGTGCAGCCATCACAGGAACTTGCAATGCTCTCTGTTCATGGACATCTACTAAACATTTATACACAAGTACTCAAAACACAGCATTTTATGGTATCATATAACATAACCAAGTGGAATAAAACCCCAGATCCCCTGAATTCTAATTCCCCACCAGGCCACAGCTGAACAATATTTGAAAAAACAAAGACACCCAACCAATGAATGATTTCACACATTAAAATCTCATGTAGCACAACAGACAATTATACTCATTTTCTTCAACCCTGTAAGCTGCTGGAAGAAGTCCAGTTGATCATTTAAAACCAGTTCACACTTTGACCTTTGAGAGAAACTGAAAACAAATGTTATTTGCACTGCGCACCAGTAAAAGACCCAACCAGCCAACCCAGAGGTTGCCTTGCCAATACAGCTGTAGGAGCAATTTTTGGTCACGGTGTCTTTGAGCAGAGGAGCCACTTGTGTGCACCAGAAAGGAGCATTTGGGTGAGATGCAGCAGCATTTTAGGAAACGGTGATGGATGGCACCATGGGATGGAGAGAACATTGTGGGAGTGCAGGAGACAGATGGCCTGAGACCAAATGCTGCATGGGTGATTTTACCTTTGGGTGGAGCTCTGCGGTTGGAAAGACCTTGCAATGTGAATCGCTTTCTAGCAAGCGCTGTGCGCTCAAGGTTAAGGCTGCTGGAAGCATCAACTAGGAGAGAGAGGGAGAGGGAAGAGAAATAAGGAAGGAAGGGTCAGCTGTTCAGCTTATGGGAAAGGAAAGGTTAGCACTGGATGACAACTAAAAAGAAATAAATAAATTTTGATTCAGTTCAAGCCTGAGCAAGAGCTAATCAATTAGAAAGGTGACATGAGGTCAGGGTGAGTAAACCAGGTGAACCAAACAGAGTCCCTAGGTTGAGTTTGGCTCACTTTTAATGGAGAACAACAACAACAAAACAAAACCGAAAATAACAGGTGAAGGGAGGTAGCTCTCATAAAAGGAAAATAGAATTTAGCAGCAAGCTAGTGCCTTCTTCTGTTATGGAAACACATCACTGGTTGGAACAGCGAGTTGTAGGGAGAAATAAGAGAAGAAGCCTTGCAGTGCAGGACATGCAAGTGTTGAGAACAGTCCCACTTCTGCAATCCAGCACTGGCACTGAAGAATGCCCTCACCAGCCCTGTGACTGGTACACCTTCAGCCTTACCTGCTGTAGCCTTTCTAAAGCCTCTGAAGCTGGCAGAGACACATGCAATTGATCTCCTGATTTGCTGGGATGTAAGGATGCCATGCCAGCAAAGCTCACATGCCAGGCTCCTGCATGAATAATCAGCCATGCTGTCTGACAGCTGCCTCTGCAGAGATCAGTCACAGATGGATCGAGGTCCTGAGGCTCTGGGCTTGAAAGACACTCAGTTACTCACATTGCAGGAAACAGGTGGACTTGGATCAAACTCCCAGGTCCACACACTCCTGCCAAATCCTCCATCTGCTCCTTTCTTGGCAGATGACACCCAGAAGGTTTATGGCAAAGGAGCAGGAGAAAAACCATGTGTTGTGTGCCTGGTTCTGAGACTTGGGATTTAACCAATAGATTTTCCTACTCTTTAGTTCATACACTGTCACATGAAAATCTTTAGAGGGACAAATGAAGACCAAAAGTACAAAGAGAATATGCAGAGACAGTGAATCCACACTGACAGACAAGCAACAGACAGACAAGCTGTGCTTCCAAAGGAAAGTGCATCTCATCTCTTCCTGATTTGCAGCCAAGATAATCCAGGATGCAAGGTGCCTGCATGCATAGGTGGGTGTGAGATGAACAGATTTTAACAACACAGGAGAATTATGTCAGTGTGGTTCAGCTCCTTCTACCCAGTGCCAGCTCTGGGCCAGGCAGATGCATCTGGTGAGGAGCTGCTCCCAGCCATGGCTTCAACTGTGGTGCTGCCTTTGGCTGCTCCCACTGCCAGGCAGTCTTTGTACACATACTGTAGCTTATAAAGTATTCAAAAACTGGTATATAAAATGTATTTACTTTCTGTTTTCTGTTAGGGCAAGAAAATCCATAGCATTTAATTATCGGAGGGTCCCACAGGGAGCACAGTAGTGCAAGTGTAGAGGGCTGGGTTCCTGTGCTAGTTCTTCAGCTCTGCAATTGAATCACTTCACTGAGGGACCTCTTTGCTTTTTGACAAGTCCTCACAGCCTCACAGCACCAGCAAAGCATTAGACACTGGTCTCAAAAGTCATATTGTCTCCACTTGAGTTATTTCAAATTTTTCCTTCATTCTGCAGGTATACCAAGTAACTCGGGAAGTTATTTCCAAACATAATAAGAGCCAGGTCCTTGGGCAACAAATTGAACAAGAGCCTGCAATGCATACTTATGGCAAAGAAAGGCAGCAGCAACCTGGGCTGCATCAGGGAGAGCTGTGCCAGCAGGTCCAGGGGGTGATGTTTCCCCTTGTGTCAGCACAAGAGAGATATTCCTGCAGTGCTGCCCTGCCCTGGGCTCCTCAGGGCATGGGCTACCCGAGTGTATCCAGGGAAAGGCCATGAAGGTCATTAAGGAATTGCCCCAGCTGACATGAGGAGAGAGTGAAAGAGCTGTGATTGCACAGCCTGGAGAAGAAAAGGCTCAGGAGGATCTTATAGAATAAAGAAGATGGAGCCAGATGCTTCTCAGTGTAGCCCAGTGAAAGGATGACAGAGGCAACAGGCACAAATTGAAATATGGGAAATTCCATTTAAAAATGTGAAAAACCCTTTTTACTGTGAAAGGACTTATACTTAGGACAGTGTCCCCATGGCAAATTATATAGTCACCATCCTTGGAGCTGTTCAGAACCCAAATGGACATGGCTGTGAGCAACTCACTGCAGCTGACCCTGCTTTGAGCAGGGCAGTCAGAAAAGGGGGTCCTCACAGGTTCCTGCAGGATTTACTCCTATTTTATTTCAAGGCAGTGACTCCACCAGTCAGGTCCATACAAAATACTGGTTTATATGTAGAAAGCTCTGCCACAGGCACTTATCAATCAGAATAACAAAACTGAAATAGCTTGTCAATAGTACCCTCCCCTTCTGTAGTGCAGAAACTCAATATTTTAAAATAAACTGTGTTCACATTAACTACACCAGCATTGGAAACATTTTATAGGCAGTAGGTGGCACAAAAGAGACAGTTTTGGCAGAGTCCCAGGCTCTGTGCTGGGTTTTGGGAAATTTTTGAGTTCAGGCCCCTGCAGAGCCCCAGCCCTAGGTGCCTCACAGGGACACAAACTCGAGATTTGGTGGGACATCTAGAGCTGGAGAGCATTTTGTTGGCTCTGCAGAGTAAGGTTTGCAGCTCAGGATGCATAGGACACCCAAATCACGAAACAAGAATGGACTCAATGCCCAGCCCTGCAGGAAGAGCCACCCACCAGAGGATGAGGATGCTCTGGGCTAAGCCACTGGGATCCCAGCCAGAGCCCTGAGGAGCTGCTCATGGGAAAGCAGAAGACAGAAGACAGACAATGAGCATGGAATGTGATCCCAGTTCCCACACTCTTGAGTAAACTGGACAGTTAGAAAACATCAGTAATCTTCCTGGATTGTTTTAAGGGGGTTTATAAATTTAAAAGGAAAAGCTACTATTCCACTTTTTAAATTAAAAATAAAAGTCTAAATGTTTTAAAAATAAAACTGTGCTGAAACAAGTTTTTAAGTTTGGGTTTTTAGTGAAGAATCCATAACTTTTTTTTTTTCCCAGCATGAAAACCTAATGCAATGAAAAATCTTCTGGTGCATAGCCATTTTTTTCCAAGAGAAATATTCCTTTTTCTTTTTTAGTATCTTTATCTATAAAGGGGCTGTTACTTTACACCTCATTTTGGCATCTATCTCTTAAGACCTCACAATTTTCTTTTTTCATATTACTAGAAAATTCTTTGTTCAACATTAAGAAATACTGCCTAAAAGAGTAACTGCTGTCAAAAGATTTTCTGTTCCTGTTACTGCCAGATGAGATTCAGTTTCTTTATAGCGTTTATCTTAATCTCTGTTGCATAGAAGATCTATTGTACTTATGGACTCAAACAATGGAAGGATATTCTGTGACTGCCTATGGGTTTATTTACTGTACACCTGAGAACTGATATACACAGAGGAGGCAAAAAACTCTCCTTGACTTAAAGGAAAGAAATCAGTTAGCGAAGTCTGTAGAAGAAAAATTAAATTAACTATGTCTAGAAATCAACTTCATCAGGATGCAGAAGGTTAAAACACATATGCTATTGTTTCCTAAGTTCTATTTTTAAACATAAGTTGTCCAAAGAGCACTACAAAGCATCAAAACTCAGACTTAAAAAAATCTAAACTGGTAATGCTTTCTGGTGCTCACAAACTTTCATGGTACAGTAATTTAGCTTTGTAGCATTGGTTTTTTGATGTTGGTTGAAACAATGTCAAATTAAAGTATCCCCTTTAAACTCCAGAAATACGTGCAAATATAAAAATATTACCCTTTGGAAGCAAAAGCTCTGTCAGAACTCTTACCTCTCTTTTGTCTGGCGCTGGGACTGGAATTCCTGTTTTTGTTGTTAGATGCATCCACATTTGATGTCTCAGATTTGTTTTCATATATACTTGATGACTTCCTGCTATACCTTGGGATAAAAGAAATATAAAAATAGTAACATCCCTGGTTAACCTTTAATAAATCACTGAGCATTCTTTTATACTCTCCAACATGGAAGTCTAAGGAACAAAGGACTGGTTTCAAAATGCTGTATGCTATAAAAGCCTACATCTGTGCAGGTGTGTTTGTGGTGGAAAAAACACATCCTGCCTCCTCTCCACACCACACAGTGAGTGATGTGCTTCATCAGAGTTGAGAAGGGAAAAATGGAGAAACAAGCTGGTTATCTGCTCAAATTCTCTTTCCAAGTGCAACAGATTGGAAAGGTTGGAGTGGGAAGCCTGGTGAGAAAAGATAATCCAGATTTTCTGTCCTTTGCAGTATAAATGCATTTGTCTCCAGGAGAGAAATGGATATTGGATGACCATCCATGCAGAAGTCATACCATCTATAGAGCAACATGAATTCTATTGGCTTCTCCAGCTTCTGTTTCTTCTGCTCTTTGGAACATGAATCCCAGTGGGATATCCTTGTCTGCAGCTGAATCACAAATAGGAGGATCCACCTTGACAAACCTGCCCAGGTACAGGTACTAGGTCTGCAATGGGACAGACGCCCCTGTCCCACATTTGTAGGACATTCAAGCTGTAAGGTTTTCTTGTGGTTCTTATTCTCATAGTTTTGAAAATGTCTAGTGGTTTAACTTGGGTGTTTAACTGTTATCTTTGGCAGACTGCTCCACACAAATCATTGTACCTACACATTTGAAATACTCTTTGCCAAAGTGCTTGTTATTGACATGTATAAGCAATTAAACTGCTGCTTACAATTAACACATAAACTGCTACACTTAACATTCACAGGGTTTGTTCTACGTAAGGAAGGTCCAAGATATCATTAAAAACTTAAAAACATTTTAATACTAGAGATCCGTAAATACCTTTTCTAAATATAAGGCAGTCCAGGACTGATTGTTAACCATTTGAACTTCTGACCTGTTTCTGATGGAACCTTAGCAAGGTCTCTGTTGCCTCCTGTACTAAATCAAAATGTGATTTTGCAGCCTAATGTCAGGTACAAAATGGGGCTCAAAATAAATATGGGAACAAATCCAAAGCACATTCACATTTCCTCATTCTTTTTCCTCTCTTTCTTCCTAGCTAGGCTGGGATAACTGTGAAACATGCAGCTGACAGAGTTAAAGATTTACAGCTGTGAGAAAGACACCAAGAAAATACATGAGCTTTTCTGAAATAGCATTTGCAGACAAATTCCAAGAGTTTGTGTTTATCTATGTTCACAGGATATTTTTCTATGGATGTATGACTGCATCGTACATTCTATCATGTCTATTCTTACAAAGCAGATAATTAAGCAGTTAGAACAATGGACTATTTAAGTTTCATATGTTTAAATAGATTAGAAAACAATGCAAAGGGATAATTTCATCATCAATGAAATGCAGCAGCCAGCCCTTGAGAGAGATACAGCAGCAATAGATACCACAGGGCATCCCATTTTAGGATTAATCAGTAAACTTTGTGGAAGAATTTGGAGAGAGAGAATTGAAATAGATTGAACAGGACCTGGAGACACCCCATAATTGCCTGTATTAAGGACACTGGCTCTAAGCGTCCCTTTTCCCAACACCTCAGCTCCAATCCCAAGCCAGGCCTGCCTTATTTCACGGAATTGCAGTTCCAAGTGATGTTGATGGCATGTAAACAGTAAAGGGGATAGTCTGTCAAGGAACAGATACAGTTTGCAGGGGGAAGCATCCTGCAAGCAGACTTCCCCAGTGTCACAGCAGAGGCTTGGCATTTCCCAACTAACAGTAGAGTCACAGTCTCACATGGGCAACCAAGGAGTAGGTGTCTGTTGGGTAGATAACATGTCAATGATTAGTTAGCCTCTGTCTGCTGGCAGAGCACTGATGGTGCTGGCTGCTCTTCAGCAAATGCTGTCTCCACTGGCCCCCAACACCTCTCACAACTGGGGCTGCTTGGTCATGTCAGCCATGAGCACAGACTGTGCCACACGGTGGCTACTGCAGTCCAGCCTCTTCATTCCCCTCCTTGTCTCCACTCAGCGTCCCAGAACAGGCTCCAAGGTCTGAGGAATTCTGGATCCACCATTTCACATCAACTACTGCAAAGCCAGCTTGGTGCTGCAATTCTACTGTCCTTGCTTCTCCTGGGGACACATATTACAGATAATGGGACACCCTGAACTTGTGACATTCATCACAGCTCAGAGCATTGTTCTTTCATGAAGACTCACTGTATTCTTCCTGTTCCTATAATAACCAAATATTTGGAGCAGGAGCATCTGACCTCTCCTTTTCTGGCACAGTTGACAGAGTGAGGACAACAAACACTTCATTGCTCCTTTGGTTTAATCCACTCTAGGACAAATAGCTAATCACATGGCCTTTCTTCCTGGAGTTAATTAATTTTCTGTTAACATATTTTGTCTTTAATTTCTGCTCTGGAAAATCTCATTTTAAGAGCCTTAAAAGAAAGGTACACATCTGGATTCTTCTGAAACATTTTTGTGATTGCACTTCATATCTTACTGGAATAATTTTCTCCTATCTCCAAGGTTGTTCTGCTGAAAGATTATCACCCTTAAACCCTAAACAAAACAAATTAGCCAAGCCTAGAGAAAATATGATGCAGGATTAATAGCACTACATCTGTTTAGTATTTCTTGCATTGAGTTGTCCATCTCTCAAAGGCTGGCTGTTACCTGGGATCTCCTGGTTTGGTTGATCCTGCTAAAATTTTATAGTGATATCCCATGCCAACATATATTAAACTTGCCCAGCAACTGGGTCATTACAAAATTTTGCTAACAGCTCCATTTAAGACCCTGGAAATGCTCCAATACTTTTTGTCTAAACTTGAGTTAGTCTTTGAAATTAATTCTGCATTGTGATATTACGTCTCACTTGAGCAAACCTTTATCTGAATTCATACCCAGGAAGCTAAACACAAAACCCTAAGAATTTATGTACTAAAAAACACAAATGCAAGACAAAACATGGTCCTGATATGTCAAGGCAGCTGTGGTTACCTGCTTGCATTGGAGGAATCCATTGGTGCATGATACACACTCTCAGTGATTCTTTGGTGCAGTTGACTTGCTTCTGTTAAAGAAAAAATCAGAAGAAGTTGCTCTGAAATGTGTAATTTGCTTCTGAGTTAATGTAGAAGAAGGGATAGAGAAAGAGGAGAGGAGAGATTTTGATTGCCACTGCAATCAAAATGGAATGCTTGTACTTGAAGAGAAAGGCATATTAAGATCTTAATGAAACCTTTTAGCTTACCAAACAACTCTTCCCACATTTTTTTTCACTGCAAAAGAGATTTCTTCCCCTACTACCTTCTCTTTCCTCAGTACCTCTTCCTAGCTAACTGCACTATGCAGATCTAGAGAATGGACATAATGGCCTTTTTCCCAGAATACAAGCTCTGTGGCTCACAGATTTTTCTGGATTTAGCAACACATGTCCATCCGTCCTTTTGCATACTCAGCTACATAACAGATTATATCCCCATCTCTTTGCAGAATGCTTTTGTTGAGCATCCTGGAGAAAGAGTAATCAGAAAATGCTATCCATGTGCCACTTGTTCACTCTTTTTGCAGAGCTGCCAGGTAGCAATAGACTTTGTCCAGTAAATGCTTAATGAAGAAAAATTATAAGGCCATTGCTCAGAGTCTGAATTTCAGGGCCAGGAGAGTCAGACACTGAGAAGTAAGGAAGCAATGGAAGGAGCTGCTTTCAAAGTCTCACATTGCTGAGATCCATGGGCTATTTCACTCTGAAAAAAAGAAGAACCTCCTATCAGTGAAAGGTAAGTGACAAGGGGACAGGGCAGCACTGAAAGATTAAACTCCATCCTTTGTTGGTGGGGTAGAAATGCCCATGTTGGATGGGCAGTCAGAAGTAGCTCCATTCCTGGGTTTGGCAAGTGATTCATGGCCTTATACAAATCCCTTAAGCTGTATCAGTAATTCTTTTGCCTGCAAGAAACAGCTATGTTCTTTGGGATTGATGGATCAAGGTGCTGCCCAAAGCCTTGTTAGCATTCCATGCTCACTGCAGTATCTGACAGCGCTGGGTACACACGGAGTGTTTGGACATGAGTGACCCATATTTTAAACTATTTATCACTTCCTGTGGCCACCTTCTCTTCCCTTCACTCATTCACCTGAGCTGGATCCTTCCAACATTCCAACCCCCTGTGCAACTCCTAACAACAGTCATTAAAAACAGCCAGACAAACAAATATACCCCTCTTCCTTCTCCCATTGCAATGCTCAGTTATAAAAATATCCAGACTTGGATTAAGGTCTCTTTTTTTGTGAGACATTAGAAACAGAAACTTTAAAACCACAGGACAAAGCATGTGCTTCCTGACACCAGTTATTGTAGTAAGGGGTTTGATTCATGTGATCATTTGGGAAAAGGCAAGGAGAAGAGTTGCAATAGCATATGCAATACAGTTTATACCCTCTGACTGCTGTTCTGCTGGACTCACAATAAAGGAAAGCTTGACTTTATTCATAGAGCAGGATGAAAGTCACCCTTGGATGGTCTTGAGACCAGACTGAATAAAGTCTTGAGTAACCTTGTTTGACCAATAACTGACTCTGCTCTGAGCACTACCTTGGACTGTGATGTCCTGAGGTCCCTTGAAACCTGAAATATTCTAGAATTGTATGATCTTAGAGCAAAACAATGAAGAACATCAAAATAGAAATGCTTCAATCAGTCTTGATTACTTTATATTTTCTCTGGAAAATGCAAAATAACTCTAGCTAATAGGTCTTGTATACTATAAAGATTACACAAATGCTCATCTGGGTAACATACAAGATTAATTTCCTCTGCCTAGAAACACAAATAGAGGACTAGAACTCTATCCCATTAAATATGTACATTTTCTCCATTAGCAACTCTTCTGTAGCAGCCTAAGTAACACCAGCTTTTGTACTTCAGAAGCAAATATTACAAACCATATCAGAAAGCCTCTAGATCCAGTCCCTGCAGTGAAACTGCACTAACAAGAATCTTGAGGTCTTCCCTCAGCAGTTCCTAATGAACTAATCACAGTAAAATTCAGAATAAAAAGGGGAAAGGATGAAGACAAGATCAGTAACAAAAGACCAGAGCAATAAACATTGTAAATAAGTATTGTTATGTGTTGGATTCAATTCCTGAGGTTAATGTTCATAATTGTTTCCTTCTACCTAAGGAGGTTGTAAGAACTCTTTGTCTCTGTGAAACAGACAATTAACATAGAAGTGACTTCTAAAGTTAAAGCACAGATACAGGTTTCCACCTTGGACAAAGTCTGCTTAGGAATTTGAGGGATGTGGGTGGAGAAGCTTTGCTGACCTTGCTTTAAAGAGAGATGAGTGCATGAGAGAAGTACAAAATGACAGACCAAGGTGAGAAGCAGTGCCAAGATCCAGGAAAAGTCTGTGGGTTTTTTTGTCCTAAGAGAATAAATAGAATAGCATCTATGACAGCTATCATCACTATATTCTTTTTACTATCTGAAATAGCCTGACTGAATTTTGTCTGTCTGGGATTCAGTATCTTATATAAAAAGGGCATCATTATCTTAGGTACTTAGGAGGCTTCAATCATTCACAGTGCTGAACACATCACAATCCACCTTCACAAGGACATCTCTGTGAGAGAGGGAAATGTCATTAACCATGTTCTACAGGGAGGTCACTAAGATGGAAAGATGGGACAACTGAAATTTAGAACATAAGGTGGATGACTAGATTTAAATCAAAAACCCTCAAAGCCCAAACAAAACAAAGCAAACACTAGGACAGAGGAACAGTTGCTGTGTCCAGTCATGGATGTGGAAGGAGACCTTTTGATCCAGGTGTTGTGAGCAGACAGAGTGCAGACCTCATTTCCTCACATGCTGAGGTAAGAGGATGCTTCTGGAGTTTTGGCTTGAGAGGGACAACAGAGGACAGCCATGTTCCTTGGACTGTGAATGGAATAGTTATCCATGTCATTTAAAAAAGTCCAAGAAATTTTCTTTGATCAGGACATGGCTTTAAATCCCAGCAATGCTGTAACTGCCCAGCTGGTCCTGCTGGCTTCACTGGTGGTACTGGCTGGCATTGTAACATGTCCCAGCCCCATGTTGTCACAGACAGCTCCAGAGGGAAGGACACATTCCCAGCTGCTGCTCTGTGATCCCTACCTCTGCATGCTTCCAGCTGTCCTGTCAGGACTTTGCGGATCTCTGAAATCCAGGTGTTTTTCAGCTCAACAGAAGATGCCTGAGAACAAAAAAGGACAATGCAAAGCAGATTCAATTACAACACACTGCCAGTCACTGAGCTGCCCTGACCCTCACTGGCTCTCAGCTTTGTCAAGGATTGGAACACTGTGGCCAGCTTTGAGCAAAGCAGATCAAGATGGAAAAGTTACCACAAATCTTAAGTCCTGTCCTTGCTTTTCTGTCCAGCATTTCAAGGAATTTTCCATTCCTTTATTTCTTCTTTTAGCCAAAATCATGAGCATTTTCACAATAAATTAGCCATTTCAGTGCCTACACAACAATGAAGCTTTCAATGGCTATTGTTTCTGGAGTGTACAGGACAGCGAACATGCTTAAAAAACAATTCAATTGAAAGGAAGTATAGCCCTTGGAAACAAAAATTATTGTCATTACCTGAATGATATAGACTTCTTCTCTGCCATTATACCAGATCTCAAACTTCTTATTATCCCCTTTTACATTTTCTGTAATGCCCACAGTGCTCATCTGTTTCAAAATAGAAAAGAAGAAGCTGGAATCTGGAAAATACCAGTAGTCTTTAATCTTGATCCTCTGAGAAGCTATTTTAAAAGGCTGCATTCATTTCTTGCATCTTTGAGAGTCATTAAAACTAAAATTCAGAGCATGTTAATTCTCAATATCTAAGTTGTCATTCATCTTTTTGATTGTTAAAGGGAAAAAGAATGCTCAAAACTGACTCAAGCTAATGTCTGATCATGAATTTATCCTCTTTTCTTTTATTGCTTGATCTGTGGATCAGTTTTCAACCCTGTCCTGGTTCTTGTTCACCTTGACAAATTTTCAGTTTTAGGAAGACTGTTTTCTTACTTGCCATCACTGATCTTTTGAGGTGGGAGAGAAAGTGGGATGGAAGAGAGCTTTGTGAGATTTAATGACCAGTCTGAAAATCCAGATGACACAAAAAACCTGAAGAAAATAATTCCGGATTTCTAAAATGAAAAAAATCTTAATCACAATCTTGAAGTTCACTTGCTACTAACCAGCTTCTCATCTTATTCCTTTATTTGCTCATACCTCTTGTTCACATTCACATCAGCATTAATTTAAAGATTTTCACAGTGTTATGCCATTATTCCTTCTATCTCTATAGGAAGAAAATTGAAATGCTTATATGAATTGGTTCAAGCCTTGAACCAGGTTCTTTTACAATTCCTGTCAGGGTACCCTGAAATAAGCTTGGAACATTACACTCGATGATCTGTGTCAGCTGGCTAAAGGCACAAGTGTCACACCAATGTGCTTAGAGGGAAAATGTGACCTACTTTTGATTGCCACTTTAAAATGTCCAGACTCATATGGGCACTTCTACTGCACTGATTCATCTGTAGCTGTTACTGTTACAGAATATACCTGCTCAATAGTGTCAATAGTAAAACTTGCAGTAGAACTACACTGGGAGGATGCCCATAGGCAGAACAATGACAGATGCAAGTCCATTCAGTCTGGCTTCGCTTTATGGGATGCTGGGCAAGAACACACAAGGTGCCCCTTTGTATCAAGTTGTAAAGAGCAGGGTTCACATCTGCTGTTGCAGGACATATGGCTCAGTCTGCCTCCAGCCCAACACAAAGTGGGAGCTGTCATTCACTCAGGGGTACAAGACAGCTCCAGCTATGTGCAACTTCTTCAAATACCCTCATGGAAACATCCTCATCTTGTGGACTTATTTTCCTTCCCCACCATTACTGCATTTATTACCTTTAATGAATTTTTAAAGCTGTATGAAGCTGTCTTCTCATGGCCATCAGTGTTCTCCTCCCGTTTCTTGCAGAAAAGCAGCATCTTTGTATAGAGGAAGAGGTGTCTTTGCATTGGTTTGAATCTAGCCAAGTCCTTCACCTTGTTGTGCCCCTTCTTGTGGTCAGTCCATACATTGAAGGAACCCTGCATCAACAGCTTGCCAAGCTCACTGACATCCCCCTAGCAAGCAAGGAAAACAGAGCATACATCACAGTCAAACCAGGGTAGTCCCAGGCACAATTCATTCCTCTGGTGGTGTTTGAGATTCCAGGCAGAGGCATGCCTTGTCTGGAGAGTGCACACGTCCCCTTGCTAAGCCTGTATGGTTTCTTCCTATAACCATAAAGTCACTGGTTTCCATGTCCATAATTCCCAGTTTGTATCTCCACTCATAGCTAGCATTTAAGATCCATCTCAGGATCTCTTTGGATGTGACACACAAGCTGTCCCCTCTGGTGATCGCAGAGGAAGCTTCTTCTGAAAAAAACTGGGTTCAAAGCTCCCGATTCCAAGGCAGTAGGAAGGCCCAGTACAGTCCAGTACCCAAACAAAGGCTTTGACTCTGGAAGATCAGGTTTCAGTTTCTACTCTTGTACAAGCTTCATCCATCCCTGGGCAAAACCTTGAAAGAGCTTAGATGCCAGAAGTCACAGATCAGTGCCTAGAGCTATGAAGGTATGTAATTCCCTCCTGCTTCAAAATAGTCTTTACAAGCTTTGTCAATAGTTTCTTGGCTCACCATCTGCAAATTATGCAATGCTGCACAGCCCTGGGCAAAGAGGGAGTGAATGCACCAAGGAGCCATAAAAGTACCTGAAGGAGAGTGAAACTAGGCAGGAACCAGACCTTTCTAAATTAAAACTCTTCTCTGAAGACCACTGATGGGTAAATAGTTCAACTGATATAAATATTTAGCTCTGATGTCACCAGAACAACTCCATGTTAAGAGTGGAGGAACATGTGGATATAAGACATGGCAATGGGATTCAACAAATAATGATAATAATAATCTTAACAGCAAGTTCTCCTAGGAGCGCTCTGTATAATAAGTTGAGAAAATAAGCCCAGTGCGTTATTAAAATACTTGCTTTCAACATATGCATGTTCTGTTGATTATAAGGTGAAGACATTGGCTCCAAGTGGGAATGTCTCATTGTTTACACTAAGAATTGCAACCTGTTCTCCCTCTCACTCCCCCTCCTCTACCCTACATTGAGATGAAAAAGCAGAGCTTTACTAGGTACTTTTACAACCTATATCAGGCTATTATTAGACTCTCCAAACCATTCAGAAAACCTCAGCAATTCAGATAAGTCTGTCAGCTCTAATATATAGAGTTGGATCTTTGTGTATACAGGACTGTGGGTGTTTGTATTTATATATGCATGTAGCTATAAACTGCAAGCCTGTCAAAAGCACATTGATATGCAAAGTTAAATTTAAAAAAACATCTAATTTTCTACATGTTTCTGACAATGGTGAGAGGCTCCTGTCACTCCAGGCACTGTTCAATATAGCACTGAGATCCAGAAGCTCAGTTCAACTCTTGTGACAGGTCTGTCTCTCCAACCTTGAATCTGGGATTGGGATAATAGTGAGTGACATGGGAGGCTGCCACTGCAGAGAGAGAGAGGCAGTCCGCAGCAATCCCACAGGAGACTGGATATTAGCCCACTGCACTCTCTTCAGTGTAGGCAGCAAATAGGAGGACACTGTTTCTGGTAATTTCTGCTAGTGGACAGAAGTATTTTATCCTAAAGGCAGTTTACTTAGAGTGGAGGATCTGATCACTATCTCAAATACAATTATTTCCCATTAGAGCAATGCACAGTATCCCATGTTTATGGAAGATGAGCCATACATAAGACAATTTGTAATAATCTCTCATCATAATTAATGGACAAACTACCCAGGCCAGACTGTGTACAAATATTGGGATGATAGTAGTAAACATCTAAAACTTCTGCTCTCCAAGCTTTTTTCTGCTTATTTTTTTGTGTGTGGTTTTGCCTAAAAATAAAAAAACATACACCAAACCAACCCCAGAATTACATGTTAGCAATTTCTTACACAAGAGTTCAGCTCCTCAAATCTGCTTGTGCCCAAGTCCAAGAAAGAGAATATCCTATGCAATTGGGAGCATTCATCAGCTGCCACAAAACCTGCTCTCCTACTGTCATAACATCCCTCTCTGAAAGGTTTTCCAGGCAAGTATCCTTTCTATCATGGCTGTGTGGAAAAGACTCCACAAGATGGGGTGTGGTTTCATCATCTATGGGAGGTGCTTATTTGGCACCACAGCTGAACACCTGGGACAGGTGGAACAGGGAGAAGAAATTACTGGGTGCATCCTCTTTCACACTTTTATCCCATTTAATTATCATGTAACAAACCATCTCAGGGATGCTGTCAGCATTGGGCTAAACAGTGGCCGTGTCCCACTGTGCCATGTTTTGCAGTTCAGCTAAGAAAGCAAAGGCAAAAATCTAGTCCTTGGAGTTACTATCTGGCATTTCATGAAAGGCTGGAAAATTCAAAAGTAAAAGTTGAAAAGGAATGTTCTGTTGAATTCCTGAGTACAAAACAACTTACACTTTAAAGCAAGCAATAGACAAAAGAATGATCTCAACATTTATATGGACAGGAATCTGGATAAATCCCCCCTGATCAGGATATGTTACCTTTCTGGGAGAAGCTCTTCTTTCCTTCCCTTTACAGAACTGTTTTGAAACTAATTTTTTGCTGAATTGCTGAAAACACATACATTTAAACTGAGAAACACAGGAGGAAAGCTATCTTTCTCTTTGGGAATTAATAAGAAACAGTGGAAACTGGGCAGGTAAAAGGTGTGCTGTATCCATGAGCTTCCCATGCCCATGTTGACTGGTTCAAGTCTGCAATAATAATATACGGGCTCTAAAGAGTTTTTCTAAAATGAGTCTCTGAGGCACTCAGCCATGACCAGAATGGATTAAGTATATGCTGCTTTGTTTAAGTTTGTCAGGTTTAGGAGATCTAAGATAGTATTTATGTTCTGTGGTGTTTCTCTGATCCACAATCACCACACTTATTCAGTGTTTGCCAGTACAGTGAGGTGGCCACTGCTTCACCTTCAAATCAGTACAGCTATTGCAGGCTGAACTCACACTCTCATCCCAAATTCAACCCACAGTTCACAGGAGCACCTCCAGCTGTGCGCAGCTATGGATCTCTGACAAGCAGTAAATGAGAAAGCAGTTGAATTTATTTATAAAATCATGTTGGCAGCAGGCATGGGTACCTCAGCTACCAGATGCAGATGCACTTGCACAGAAAACTACAGAAATCAAAACTCCTGAGGCCACTCGCATCCTGAAAAACAGAATAACTCTTCCCATCCAGACATTGTCTGTATAGACCAGCACCTTCTCAGGAATTCAGATTCCATACAAAATAATCTTTCTGGATTAAAGCCTGTTACTATGATGTAAAAAATCTTTGCACAGTACCCAGTATATTGTTTCTTTCTTGACATTTTCACCCTGCAGCTATTTCAAAATGAGCAACCACATGATTCTCAGGCCTCATTTTGCCAGGTTCCTTTCTCTTTTATGTGTCAATCACTTCCACTTCTCACTTAAGGACTTACTTTATGTAGTCAGCACTAGTTCTTGAAAGTCATATGACTTCAATGGAGCTTCTTCAGAGATATATATTTGTGCCTTTTGATTTGTACTGTGGTTGTTATTTCACATTTCAGATAACAAGTTTGCCAATCACTGGCACAGATTCCATTACCCACTTTAAATGAAAGCCGAATTTTTCTCACTAAGTGCAAAAGATTTGAAAACACTTGAGTTGCACAGGAGTCACAAAGTTCCAGCAAATTTCTTAAGTTAGTTCTGCCACGCTTATACCTCTCACCCACAAATGAGTTATGGGTGCAATTACTGAAAAGTCCTGCATCCCCACTGTGTCCACACATTCACACCCCAGCTCCACATGTAGGTGTGCTGAGATGTACTTTTGGTCACCACAACATGCCACTGAGTGGCACCCTGCAGGAAAGTGGCACAGGCTCCATAAAGCACTGTACTAGCCATGAGCACAGCATGATCAGTGATGACAAGAACCTGGGATGGTTCAGACCAGAGTAGGAGCAGCAGCAACAATTACCTCATATCCTGTGATTGCTATCTGGTGCATGGAATCATTTACTGATTTGATGATATCAAGCATCGTGGCCAGGGCTTCTTCCAATTCAGCAGTACCTTCTGAATTCTTGCTGCACTTCAGCATTTCCTGTTTAAAAAATATATAGGGAAGATTTGGGAACTCCTGATAACAGAAGACACTGTAAGACAATCCTCCTCAGAATCTGTGCTACATAAACAAAGTAGCAGAACTAGAGGAAAACAAAAGAGGAATGAAAGCCCCCCAAAAACCCAAATATGACATTCAACAGGGTGGTCATTGAGGATGTACATTTTGATTTTTTGAACATTTTCAAGTTTAAAGGGTTCATTTAAGATGAGACAGGACCATTCTGACATATTTACAATGAACTCCTTGCATGTAATAGAACTACATCCAGGGAGTTTTTTTCTTCACGTTTGCTAGAAAATAAACTCAGTATAATTATTTCAGGTGTTAGACACTTGCCCATTTTCTTCAGCAATTAGTTCCATGAGGTACTTACTGCCACTGTTAAAAATATGAATTATTAAGTCTGAATTTGACAATTTTGAGTTTGGAAATATTTTAATCCAAAAGCTGAAGCACTTGTGTTCCTGTAAAATAGGGATGCAAAAAAGTAATTCCTGCAAACCCCAAGCAGCAACAGTCTCTCCTCAAGTGCTTGGGTAACAGGGATTAGAAGGCAAAAGCAGGATGCTTTCCTACAGTACCTGCTGCACATTTGCTAGGATGAGGTTGGGCCTCTGTACAGTGAGCATGCTGCTCTTACCAGCATGAGCATATTAGATGAACTGATTGAAACCAGAGGGTTGCAATAACTGTGATCCAAAATTCAAATACAGTCTGCCCACTACTCAAGGCACATAGCTTCTTAAGCACTTGTTTGCTACAAATTTTTCACTGGCTTCCATTTTTCTACACTTTTAAATGCTCCTGCAGTCAGGGAAGGAGTGCACCATCTTCACAGATCTCATAAACCCTGACAAAGTAAATGCCAGTGCCAAAGTGTTATTGCTAAGTACAAAACTGGTCTGACCAGCTACAAACCCCAATGGCTGAGACCTGTTCTGCTTGAGAATTTTACTCCTTGATCTAATCTTGGGTTTATTTACAGTCATATTTCAAATTAAAAGTAAAATCTGGTTTACTCTTGTTTTCCTGGAAACCTTGACATATTTTTCCTTCTTACAGAATAGTTTCAAGAAATAGAGTTCAAATTTATTTCTGGACTATGTTGATGTAAATCTACTGGAATCAGTGAAATTGCATCCTTGCCAATATCCATGTTCAATATTTGGATACTATAGTTTTACATTAAGTCAATAATTCACAGAAATACTGCACAAGAATGGCCAACCAGATCCTCCCATGGCTTTTATTGGCACATTTTGAGCAGCGCCATAGTAGCTATTAGCAAATTAAATGGCAACCTAAAATCTTCATTGCAAATTTCAATGCTAAATTTCATGACAGGACATAACACTACTTCAAGCCCCCAGGCTTGAGAACAGCATGTAATGCACCTTCATGACCTTCCCGTGGGAGAAGTCAGTAAATATTTTTAAGAACTGAGTAGATAGAGACAGGAATTTAAGCCACCACCTTAAAAAGAAGGGAAAAAAATCATTATTTTGAGTGTATATATTTTCTATTGCCCAGTTCAGACCTGAATTTTAAGCATGGACTACTCATGGTTCCAGCCAATCAAGGGGGAAATTCACCCTGTGGAAAAATTACAAACTATTTGTACCTGGCTGTGTCTTTTAAAAAGAAGCAGCAAAAGGGAGTGGCTCCCTCTGAAAGGTTTGAGTCACAACCTTGGGAAAATATCAATTCAGAGAGCTGAAAGAGTTTTGTTAAACAGGGACAGATGTTAGAAAGGATTTAAGGCATTAGTTCCTGTTTTCAAATTGTAAGACCATACACTGATACAATAAAGCCAAGCTCAAATTCTGTTTTAAGATAAATAAAACAAAAAAATACTATCTTAAAAAGTAAGTAAAATACCTTACGTTATATAGAGAGAGCTGTACATATAAGAGCATACTACTATTACTTAATATAAGTACTGCTAAGTAATAGCAGTTCCCAATCTAAAATACAAGTCCCTGTACAAGACTGTTTTCTACCATTTTACAACTAAAAATTGCTGAGTATTTGCTGAAGAACTGAGTGAGGATTTATTTCCAGGTAGTCCTGACTGAGATGCAATTCCAGAAATAAAACAAGCCACACACTGGAATTCTTTGCACTGTCATGGAGAACGTACCTTTAGCAGCAGCTGGTACTTGGTGATTCTCTGAACTGGCTTTAATAAATAGGCATCAAGTGAGAGCTTATGATCCAATTTACGCTGACATTCCTGTAGGAGACAACATGGAAGAAAAATAAAATTGTTTCTTGAAACACAGGCAAGTCACCAAGATCATTATCATTTGACAATCTCAAGATTATATGTCTGTGAAATAATTGAGAAAGAAATTTGTTCCATCTGCATAGGAATTTCCAGGTTACTTATACCACAGTGAAAATATATCTAAACAAGAGCTAATGTTTAGGTTCAACTTGGTGTCGAAATCTGACATTCCCTGCTGATGAGATTGCAATCAGCTGGGATTTGCAAGGAAGGCAGAACTTGTTTGGTGTGGGTATAGCCAGCAGAGTCAGGCTCCTGTCCAGGAAATCTATCCACTGCTCTACCTACCCAGCCTCCTGTAGGGAGCACCTTGGCACACACTGGGCACCTGCCATTAGCATAAGAAGCATGCAGAAAAGCCTCTGTATTACTCTAGGTTTTCTAAAGAATAGGGATTCACAAGAAAAACAAGCTTTGAGGGTCTTGCGCTGCTAGTCTGCAATGAAATCCCACCTGAAAAAAGATGCTGTCTCCACACTGTCTCCAGAGAGCTTCAGACCTTGGTTTGTTCTGACAGTACTTTTCATATATTTGGAGGTCCTCCTTCTGCAAGAAGAGTTTAGGTAAGGGAAGGAAAAAGACTCCAGAGAATGTCTTTCTTGAACCACACTTTTTCTTACCTTCCATCCTAAGACATGAAGTAAGTATTACATTGGAGGAACTCTGTATGTAAAAACATTCTGAAACCACCAAACCCGCTTTTTGCTTTTGATTAAGTTAAATACACCTGAAAGTGAGGGGGTTTTTTTCTCACTTTTCACACAAAGCAAGGAGACTGCAGACTGGAAGACACATAATCTAACTGCAAAACCGGTGTGTTTTTCAGGGAGGTAAACTGAGGATTTGGAAAAAAAAAACAAAAAAGAAACATTAGAGATTTAAACTTCATTAACAATTTTATTAACAATACTGGTACAGACTGTAATTGTTAATGATGATTAAGGTTTACCAGTTCAACACACTTCAAAAATAGTGTTGTCTCTTAATAGTACAAGGACAAATTAAAAAGGAGGAAGTTTATTTTTTTTATGTCCCTGGCCAGGCAGAGCAAAGTACTTGAACCCTGTCCTCTCCAAATTAGAAGTGGATGGATTCACTTTATTTAGCTTTGACTACATTCCAAATGCTCTCATTGAGGTCCATGGCAAAAATCTCACTGACTTCAGCAAAACCAGAGACGATCTCTCCAGAAACCCAGAGGGGTGTCCTGAGTTCCCTGGGCTCTGTGGGTGGATGCAGAGATGGGTGTCCCTGTGCCAGGTCCAGGGCTTGCTGACTGTGCACCCAGCTGGTCACGGGGCAGTGCCAGGAGGCTCCTGAGCAGGACTGGCTGTGCCCAACCATCCTGGAGCTTCCCACTTTCATCTGCACCTACCCTTCTGGATGTGACCTCAGCAAATCAAAGAAAATACCGAAAATAAACCTCAGCAATTCCTGGATGTTCCCTCTGTGCTTCCAGCTCTCCAGGCAGTTCCATACACTCCTGCTGCAGGGAAATCACTTCCTTCTGTACAGTTACCAGAAGAAATCAGTGTTGCTGCTGTCTTCCTCTACAGACCCCTCCTGATATCACCCTGATGAATCAGCTGTGAAATCAGAGCTGTGCCACGTAACTCCATATGGTGTCAAGGATTATGCAATTAAAAAACCCCTCTTCTGTTGCAAATCAATAGTGTATTAATGGTGCTGTTTCAAAATAGGTGCAGAGTTTTCTTGACAAAAATAGAATTGTTTTTACATGTTGCACTGGAGGGAAGTTAGCAGGGGGTAAACTCCACAGAACTAAAAATAGCAACAAAGCATAATCAAATATTACAATCTCATCCTGGCCAGAAACCTAACTGGACTGGGTAAGAGCAGAGAGAGCAACAGACAAGAGAACTATTAGGAATAAGAGAAAATAACCAATTTAAACTTAAAGGTACAATAACCCACAATTTACCAGTAATTTGCCAAGTGGAACCACCCTATGCCAGCGCAATCTACTGCTGCCTAAATCAGTGACACCTGCTCAGGCAGATACTTATATATTTAATTACAGTTTTATGTTTTGCAATAGTGTTAGGATTAGAATTAGGCTCAGACTTTAAAATGCCAAGAAATAAGTGACTGTCTAATTATTCAAATCCTAGTCTTAAATATTCCACACATCTCTATTTTCACATGCAAAGGTTCTGACTTCTTGCTGGTACTTTTACGCCATGCTCCTCCTCTCCTGTAAAGCTTTTCCTTTCCACACTGATTTGGACCCTGAGAGCTCTGTAAGCTCCAATGCACATGGTATATATACATAGTCCAATTATCTTTATTACTGCTGATTTATGAATATTTTTTGTATTAGTCTAGAATTTAGACCTTTGAATCCAACTCACAGGCTTCTGCTCAGCTACTACTGCCCTTGCACAGGTAGATTCCTTTTCTAAATGCTTCTTCCTCCCTGAATGATCAACTGCTGGCTCCTATTAAACTATTTCTTTTTATAAGTTTAGCAATATGAATAAGTGAACAGTGGTAATCTACTATGAATCACTCCTGCCAGACACATCACTTTGCACATTTTGGTAAGAAGTCTGACACAGCTTTGGTTCCATCCTGGGCATTCTTGCCTTCATTTGGTAAGCTTTCCTTCTTCACAGCCCTTTGTAGAGCAGATCAGCCCAGAGTGTCCCTCCTGTTGCTGATAAAGCACCAGAAAACCTATTCTGCAAGGTATTCAGTGCACATCCCTCCTGTCTTTGAAAGCTGTGCAGTCTTGGACCACACAGAGCTGTAAGTGAGGCCAAGCATCTTGATGATGGCAAAATAGCTGCCATGTGGGTAGAGTTGGCTCACTTGTAATTTAGCTCATATGAAGATCATGCTGTAAACAAGGTTAGGCAAAGTGGGAGGGAGAACAAGAAAGGCATTTCTGGCTCATCTTTTACCAGATTCTGCTATCATGTTCTAGGAGACAAAGCAGAGAGAAGCCAGAAAGAGACTCCACAACCTGTTTCTCCTATCCCCTGAGATGAAGTGTTCACAATCATGGTGACAGCTAATCAGGAGGCATTGGTGGAGGTGGGAAGTGGGAGAGTGTGTGAGGACATGAGAGAGGAACAACTGGTAGGGGATGGAGTGACTCTGGCACCAGACTGTCTCACTGCAGCTCTCAGGATACTTTCAAGCAGGTCTGGAATCAGAGCCTAAAAGACTCAGTGTGATCAGATGGGACAAATTTTTTCAAAGTATGAATCTATAAAAACTGTCTGTTTCTAATCATAGGCCCAGCCTGTTGTTGTGGCACAGCCATATAAAGGAGAACCTGCAATAGCTCTCCTTCTTAAAGGTGAGTTTCCTCCCAGGACTCAGCATCACTTGGAACAGCAGCTGCTTCTGTTTCCCCCGTCATAGCAAGAACAGCCGTAACTCACGGGGCAGCCAGAAGCCACTGCTCAGCAGGAAGGCATAAAAAGCTGCCAAATCATGGGGAACACAAACACACAACCAGACTTTTGTTTGTGCCTCCTAAAGGCAGTCCAACAGAAACAACACATTTCTGGACTTTATGTGGCTTCTTCTAAAAACAGAACATGAGGGCAAGTTCTTGAATCAAAGGTGCTACTGTGTGAGCAGAGACATCTCAAGAGAGAAGTTTGCGCTTTCTTAGTGCGAAATTTGAAATAGGGAGAAAGCAAATGTATGATTTAACCTCTTGATTGATAGATTTAGTGTGGTTTGACCAGGCCACAGGAACTGATGAGCTAAGGCGATGGAGGAACTCATTTTCCTTCACTTCATACTTGAACCCCAGCTTTAGTGCTGTTTTCGTATTGGTAGAATAGTGAGGAGAATTGTGCTTAACATCTGTTTTTACAGAGAGACATAAGCTACAATATTTAAATATGGAATTTGAACCTTCTGCAGAATCATAGGAAAAACTCTATACCAAGAATTTTTATTTAACTGCATTCTTTAGGGATATATGCAATATATGGGCTATTTTACTTTCTTGGGTTTCAAAGGTCTGCATTCTTCAAAGACTGCTTATCCTCTTTTGCATAATGATTTCACCACAGTATTTTCCTGCCCAGCATCTGAATCCGGGGATAACAACATATGCCTCAGCAGTGTCATTTACTCAAACTATAAATGCTTCGTTGTTAAACAGATAATAATCCAATGGACATATAATCACATTTACACTTGTATGATTCTGTCCAGCCTGACCTGTTTGTAAACTGGAAGCATACCCTTTGCAAGTATCACATGCTCACAATTTCCATTAAATCTTGTGGCAGTGCTCAGCACCTCTGACTGGTTCATCCAAATCTGTCTGTATTTAATGTGTGCTCTGTAAAAGCAGCAAATGCTATCTGTAGTACAGAGTAGAAGCAGGAGGTACTTTTGACTGCAGTGGACAGATTTTCACATTTCTCATGCCACCTCCATTTCCTGTGCAAAACACAGAGCCTTATTCACACAGTTTTGTCAAACTCTGCAAGCAGAAGCAAACCACCAACACCGATATTTTTTCATTAGTAGGGCCCCTAAAGGAGTGCTATATAAACAAGCACCTTTGGTTGTGTTGCAGGAAAGAACTAATGGTCAAGCTGAGTGGGGGTGGAGGAGGAACATCACTGGGAGCTCTCAGAGAGAGCTGCAGCACTTGGGCACTGAGAGTCACCTCACAGCAGAGGGGAGAATCCCACAGGCTGAGTGAAAAGGTAAAGGGAATCGACCTCACAGAGAATTATGGAGCTGGTGGGGACCATGCAAGGACAGCAGCAGACTCTGCTGGGACTGTTCTAGGGGACCAAGTGTCCTGAATGGTGCAGAGAAGAGAGAGATAAGATAAAGCAGGAACAGGATGTGTTGTCTGCACTCAGAGCAACCTGCTGTGACACCAATATTGTTCTCTGCTTATTTACTGCAGGGTGGTGTCTGGGTTACATCAGACTCCTGCTATAGATGTGCTTGATATGAAGACTATGTCAAACACTTGGATCACTGTTATTTATTGGGTTTTTTCTTTTAAATGGGACTTTAAATACTTGTAAAACACTGGTAACCGATCTCTTCCTGTCAGTAAACCAGGTAACGGGTCACATATCAGAATACATGCTTGGTAACTGTGGCTTAATTTGGGAATATCTGCTTAGAGGAGTTTCCCTCATTCACAAAAGCAAACAGAGTGAAAAGATGGAAGTAAATCTGTAAGTACTGTAGGATAAGATCATAATTATTCATTCAAACCTGGAAAAGGATATACTTACTCTTTTCAGAAAGCATCGGGCAAGAAGCTCAGGGTTTTCAATGCAATTTTCTATCTCCTTAAGGAAAATCCTGAGAGGGAGAAAAAAAAGAGCAAAGAGTAATGTAAAATCCCACTCTCATTGTGTGTTAGCTTCTGTGTAAATCCAACTTAAGGCCTTCATTTTTGTAATATGAGGATTCAATGGGGAAGGCAACAGTTCTTACACACCAAGGAATAAATATTTCATAAAAATGGACTGTGGCTTTCACCTGATTCCCTAAATCACAAATATTGTCATATTTTCTCTGCTCACAAGCATCTGCTACATCTGATTCCTCTGGCTATTGAAATTTGTTTCAAATCTATAGTCCAAATACCTGCTTTCCATTTGGGCATAAGGATTTTTCAGAGCAGCTAGAAAAGACAGGAACACTCTGTCAGATGCAGTTGCTCAATCAGCAAGCAGTGAAAATACAGGACATAGTCCAAAGGCTTCTGCAGTGACAGTCAATGCACTAAACCTTTAGGGGAAGGATTTAGCTTGCAAAGGGAGAGGAATATCTTTCCCCAAATGGAACACAAAATCTTTGAAATAACATATAAACTGGAAAATAATCTTTTTTTTATTTTATTTTATTTTATTTTTTGTATTAACTACTCTGGCATAATGCTGAGACTTGCAAAAGTTTGATACACCTTACAGGCAATTATTCAAAATAATTCCTAAATTCCGATTTTGGTTACAACCAGTTTTGTTTAAGCAAGGCTAGGAAAAGCAGAAGATTTATAGAAGTTGCCCTATGCTTTGTGTTCTGAGAGCTGATTGTCAAAGGGTTAATCTTGTTCATAACTTGTATTCTGTAGTTATGGGCTCTGATTTTCCTTGTCCACAGCATGGACATGGCTTCTGGAAATGTTTGTGATCTTATATGAGGGATAAAAGGAAAAGTGGTATCGAATATACAACATCTTCTGATCTGATAACAGAAATACAGGACAAATAAGCTGAACACTAAGAAAACTTAATAATGGAGCTGTTTTGCCAGACAAAAAATATTAGGATTTAGTCCTGTGACATCTACCAGTGTACCAATAGAGGTGGTAAAATACCACAGAGGACATTCAAAATGGATCTTGCCAGAGGAAATCACCAGTAAATGCACAAAGGGCACAGTCTCCACCAAAAAAAAGATTAAATAGATGTTCTCAGGAGTGTTCTCTACACGTGGGTTTTATAGGACACACACAGAGACCAAGTGAGGATGACTTTTCCTGCCAGTGTAAGTGTGAGTGTGACAAAGCACCCAACAGAAAAGGACTGGACATGATGATGGTACCTGAGGATGCAGGACAACTACTATTTCCCATGTACCTGTTGTGGAAATAGTAGATTTCTGGGAGGTTCCCAAAAAGAATTTCCTTCTTGTTCTGAAGTGCAGATGGAATCAGATGTACTAAATTGGGATTATCCATTTCTGAAGCATACCCCTGCAGAGAAGAGTGGAAAATAAAATCAGCCTGTTTTTACCAGGGAAGAAGTACTGTGTTCAAGGCACTGGAAAGCCCCAGAGTCCATGTGCTTTTGTTCTCCACGGAGAAAACAAAGCTTCTCCCATGCCTGCTGCTTTGTTGCTCCCATGAATTTCTGATGCTTCTGATTTTCCCCCAGAGATTTTACCCTGTAACTGTGCAAACACATTTTGACTACAAATGAACAGCTCATGAAGTTAATAAAAAGTAGATGAAATTATGTGTCTAGGATTCAAAGGCCATGTGGGTCATGTAGGGATGGAGACTGCTAAGATTGACAGACAGATATCTTCCTGCTACCCTGCTTCATTGCACAAGAGTTAGTTTGGATTTATTTGTTGGACTGTGACATCTGGATTGACTATATTTTTCTTTTGTTTCTTGTAAAAACTGGATTGTGTTTCTTCAATAATAACTTTGAGAGAAGAACATTTTGACTCAATGTTTAAACTCAAGAGTAATATATAAATTACCAGAGCTGCCAGCTCCCATGGAACAAATGCAATAAAGAATCAACCACACGTCCTTGAAGTCCCACCCATGACTGATCCCCACTCAGCTTCTGTCTGCCCACAGATTAGGGACCTCAGACTCCACACACAAGTTTGCTTGTACCCCATCAGTTTCAAAAGCTCAAGAATTGTATTTGCAGCATAAGCTGCTTTTTTCTGTGTTCAAGCACAACGTGAGACAATAAAGACGAGCAGGAGGGGCACCTTCCTTTTCCTCAATCATTTTCCAAATGTACATTCACAGAATTTAGTGTCTGGCCACACGGACATCAAAGGTGCAGATACTGAGAACTATTTGTAATATTTTGAAAATACATACTTAACTCTTTCTCTGTCCATAACTTTCAGAACCATGCAAATTGTCATTCTGTGGGCTCAGGCCAAAGAAGGTGTTTTTTCCTTTAAACCCTGAGGAAGGATGTTCAAAACATCTTTCCTATTCTCCATCTCCAAGGCTGAGCTATCTTGCCAACACAGCCTGTGTGTTATAAACAGGAAGTGGGAGTGTTCAGCAGTGATAACTTAGAGGTTAAGAACCAAAAAGTAATTTCAGAAGAGTTTCTTACCTCTATTATACTTTGAAGTTCTTCTACATAAACCCGCTCTGTTTCTATCAGCTCATTGATTATGTGGCTGAAAGACAAGAAGGTAGAGAGTCATAGTGTTAACCAAGCACATGTGAAAGAAAAAAAATGGTATTCCTTACATATTCCTGTTTATGCCTTCTGCTACACACAAAAGCCCTCTGAAGGTCATTTCTCAGTTCTTCAATATTATGCCTTGTTGATAAGATTAGAAGACCTAAACACATCTTGGACTGTAATTTTTTTCAGCTCATTTTGAACTTCATCTTGGATTCTTCTGTTATTTTTATACCTGCAAAGTGAAAAAAAACCATCCCAAGATGGAAAATAAAAGGCTTCCCTTCTAAGAATAACTAATACTCAATAAAATGAAACTACACTTCAAAGCTATGCTAATGTTTCTGTTTAATTTATTTTATAAAATAAACTAAATTAGTGACTAGACTCCCATCCTTTAATACAATGCAAAAAAAGGCAATAGGATTATGTCAGAAGTCTGAAAACATAAAAGTAGATTAGAATAAAATATTGTTACTATGTTTTGGACTTTTCATTTCTATTATTAGTTTAATGCTCTTAGGTAACTTGAAGACATATATCTTGAAGATGCCTGACTTATTTCACAGAAACATGAACGTAACCAATTCATTTTTGGACAAATAACTAATTAGACTTTAAAATAAAATTACTTTAGATCTCTCATGTCTTTATACATCAAATGTCCCATATTATCAAGAAAGTGTTACCTTTAGTACTGCTATGAACAAAGTTTTCAAGGTAGCTCATCCAGAGGTTTGAGCAGTAGGAAAGGACAAGTCCCTGGTGTTCTTTTCCTGGCCTGTGCTTCTTGAGAGTCTTTCAGCACAGCTACCTCAAACCAAAACACATCCCCAGAAGAACACTAGGTAATAATGTCTAGAGGAACTGGAGTGTGGCCAGCCATGAGCAGCACACAACCTGAGGCCAGCAAAGTGTAGGCAGCTCTTGGCATCAATACCAGCACGTGCATCCATCCAGCATGTCCCTGCACACCCTGCCTGTGCCTGGTCACCTGGCTTTGTGTGCCACATCACCAGCCAGACCCTGGCAGCCCTTGAGATCATGAGTCACATCTGCACTGCTGCATCCACTGCAAGAGGATTTCCTCATTCTCCACAATTTTTTAGGATGTCCTTTTTGAGGTTAAAAAAAATCACATTTCTGATAAAGCCTCGTTTGAATGGCTTGGCCAAGCATTTGAAAATAAAATAGCCATATTTCAGCTTGCAGCTTGAAATACAAAAGCACTGACTAAAACATTACTAGGCTACTACAATAGATTCACTGGTTTCCTTTGGATTTCCTCAGTCCTTTTTCAAGGAAATGTGGAAATGTAGCTGGGGGCCACTTATTCAGGTTTCAAAGGCTATTACTCTTTTATGGACCACTGCTTGAGGAATATTATAAACATTGAGAAAACTAGACCCTACCTTCAACTGATGTTTCAAATTTTGTTATAAAATAGCTGGGATTTCATAGCTGTCTTGATATAATGCCTTAAATTGCAGCGTCTAGCACAAGGTAGAGCAGTGGATGAGGGCTGTACCAGTGCTCCCCTGGCCACACTCAGGTCCCATTGGCCACTCTTGCACTGGCTGTGGGCTTCTGGTGACTCTCTCTGCTCTCCCTCAGGTGTCCCCAGTTTGGGATCCCTCCCTCCCCACCCCAAAATGTTCCACTTCTGATTGTGCCAGGACCAGAGCTGCTCTATGACTGTCATGGGCAATGAGGGGGACTCAGCACACACTTGCTGCCAGTATCACATTTAACAAAAATATGAGGCAGCAATTGATAGGATTATTGTCACAGGAAGCTCTTCCCACCCCCTTTTCCCCCTTGACATGCATGACTAAGTTAGAAGTAATTTCTAGTGTAACTGGGATGTGTGAGGTAAAGGGGCAGGAGAGAACTTCCACACTATATTGTTCGTTCATTTCTGAGAAATTTTACAAGAATTTGAGGTTTGCGTGGCAGCAGTCCAAACACCAAAACTGTGAGCCAAGAAGTTTATGGGCAGTTCTCACAAAGATAACTCCTCACCATTCCCAAGTAAACAGTCCATCTCAGCAGGGATGGTAAAGGATTAGGCATCTGACCTAAAGGTCAGAATCTGAGAAATCCCTAAGGTCCTATCTATAGGCGTCCTTGTTGCTAGTAAAACTTCATTCCACTCCAGTATACTTGCTTCTTCCCCAATGAAACAGACATTCACCAAACCAGCAGAGTTAGCCAAAGTTAGAATATTCTGGTCCCAGTAATACCTGACACAGTAGCTTTCCTGACAGGCAAGTAGTGATGTGCAACACTGCTCAGGAGGTCAAGGCCAGCTTTCCCTCTGTGGAGGGAGTTGAACATGTCCTAGCAGAGGGAGCTTGGCCAGCACTGACCTGGCAAAGCCCTGCACACAGCAGGGCCCCTGCTGCCACCAGCGCTGGGCTGAGTTAGGGTGTGTTTGCGGCAGGGACCACACACAGACTCACTGATAGGATGTTGTCAGATGTTCCTCCAGCAAAGGAAACTTCTCAGTATTACACGCAATTAATGTGCATGAACTAGCTCATACTTACTTGAATGATTGATCTGGGTTTCTAAGGAAACATTGTAGACCTGGCTACAGCAAGACCACATTTCCCACAAGGGGGATTTTACAGAGGTGTCATTTGAGCAAGTTTTTCTCACTTCAGCAGCCCTGATATCCTCTGCAGCCCTACTGAGATCTCACACATTGAGCCGCTTTCCACCACTCACAGCTTCGAGAAGCCCTGAAGTACCAGCACAATAGAGATGATAAGAAAGGAGAAAGTAATAAGAAAACTATTTTTGCTTTGTCAGTAGTGCTGTCTGCCATAGTCATGCCATGCTGCAATGAAGAGAAAAAATTATTTCACAGAGGAAGCTCATCAGCAAGGGTGAGAATTTAGGAGCTGCAATGGACAACAAAGCATTGGGAAAAGCCTCGTTTTTAGCCAAGGTTGTAAGTAAAACCTTGAAACTGTGGTAAACTCTGTTATTAATTACCACCCTTGACTTTTAGAGATACATTTTTCTATCAGCCCCTGCCTGTGCTGGTATTTAGATCAAAGGTGATTATTTGTATCACTCTGGACTGTGCAAATAGCAATTAGCAGTATTGTTGCTATAAGTATAAGCTCACCCTGCACTGTACCATTTAGTTGCAACAAAATTTTTGTCAGTCAGTATTTATCTGAGATGGCTTCTTGGGGCAACTGAGAACACACTTCTAGAAGATCCTCACCACAGTGACCTTAAAGCAGGCACATATCAGACCATTTCATCTCAGTAACTCTTTATCCTTCCTTCTTTAATAACAGAAGGAAAAAGAGGCTTAACTGAATGGTTGGCCAAGCTCCCCAGTGGTGTCAGGTCACTCTGCAAGTCTGTCACAATAATTTTGGTAGGATTGTTTCTGTGCTGTGGTATGTGCTGCCTTTTAAAACCCCATCAAATATAATGAAACACTAAGCAGGAGTATTATCTAGAGATTATCACAACCTATTAATATCTCCTCTGGCTAAATCTCAGTTGTTTTGTCCTCATGCAGTTACTATTTGTCCATCCAGCTCAGATGACAATATAAACTAATTCAGGATTTTTGTTTCCGTAGTTGTGTTTCTCTAACAAACTCATTGGCTCATTTCCACTCACAGATCCTGTTTCTATGCCAGGATTTGCTATCACAGGTGTCTGACCTGATAAGGAGCCTTCTCCCAGAAGAGGAATTGAAGCCATCAATTAGAATTAAACCAGTGAGCTTTTCTGAAAAGAACCCCAAGCATAAAGCATAACTGGTGTTCCAAAATTATTGTGCTGCAGAAAACCTGACTGCATGACAGGTGTGGAACCAGCAGAAATGGCACTTGTGCATGAGCTCTCCATACCTGTCTTACAAAAATACATAGTGCCTAGTAGATTTAACAGGAGCACTTTCAAGAGCAAGAACAGCAGAAAATGGGTATGCAAGAGCAAAGTATTTAATTTAATAAATTAATTTTAAAACCACCCCATCACTTTTATAAACATATCTAATATAGAGAGCTACTTAAATTGAAAATACTGGCTCTTTTAATGCCTGAGGATTCAAACACAATAGGAAGGACTGAAAGAACCCGTGTGCAGTGCAATAGAAACATAAACACAGAAAAAGTATCAACACTGAATAGACTTGGACTTAAGGGAAATCAGAATGAATAATTTATTGGCTTGCAAAAATTAGTACAGTGATACAAACTTCTCTGGTCCAGCACTCTGGCTAGTTCTAAGTACTGTGAAATTTCTAATTCTGAATGTAAATAAACATTAACAAAATTATGAATATATATATATGTATATATTTAATGGTGTCTTCTTAGTAGGTAGAATAGGATGAAAGTCTCACTGTTGCAGTAAAATAGAATCAGCAATAAATATCACATCCAGTTTTGAATTAGAAATCTCTACAAGAAATTCTAAGACTGGTCTAATAGTAAAATCTCAAAATTATCTTGGTGTTATGGAATGAAAATAAATGACAGTATGTCAGTAGCTGAGTAGAAGCAACTTCCATTCCACCTACATAATTGCATTTAAAAGGATTTTTTTTCTTCTCACAGTGCTAAAAAGGCCTTTTTCAGTTGAAAAGTATTCTCAACTGAGGTTGTGCAACAGCTCAAATGAAATTTGAATAATGAGTCAGTTGCTGTACTTTACCTCCTAAAATGGAATAGAAGATCATTCTGGACATAAGAACATTTGTTTCAACAGAACTTGTTGTTAGTTGATACAGTATTAGGTATTTGTTAGTTGATACAGAAAACAGTTCTGCTTTCTCTGCCATGTACTCCTTTTTATTTTGCCAATGAGAGCAATGCCTTGAAAGAACAATGACTGTTCTTAAAGTACATTTCATGGCTGCAAACAAAACCCAACTAAGTAACTTTGAGAAGCATAAGGGACTTAGGTAGTACACTCCACCTTATCTCAAAATTAGTGCCCTTTACTGAAATTACTGTAATTGCCCTTGCTGCAATGTCAAATGGATTTGCTCCTGCTGTTATGGAAGTTCTTCTGAGCAGAAGGACTGAATCTTTGTTAGAAATATATTTCACCATCAAAGTCACCATTTATAATATTTTGCTTCTTCTGAAATGATCTGAACTCTTCACATAAAAGGAATTGTCCCACATCCATTGTTCCCAAAACAAATGACCTTGGGGAAATATTTTTATATATCTTAATTAGTTGACCTACATCATAGGAACCAGAGCATAGTTGTTAATGGAGAGGTAAATTAATTAAATTACCTACAGAAAAGAATAATATGAATAGAGGACTAAAAGTCACACAGGAGTTGTTTCTCATCTCAGCTGTACATCTACAATGAAAAGATGCATCTCTGAACCCAAATCTGAGCTACCTTTAGACAATGTGGATGCTACAGACTGGTCCATACTGTGGGCCAAAATTACAGACCACATAGCTGTGTACATATTTTGTCAACATTTGTGAACTACCCATCAGGCCCCCATCATGATTTTGATTTTAATCTTGCAGCTGCACTGTTGCTCTTTGGTGATAAAGATATATTTAGCTCTGTGATATCTCAGTATTGAGTAATCAATTAGCTAAGAGCAGGTGAATAATTTATACTCAAAAATAGTGTAATTGCTAAGAGTTATTAACATTAGATTGTATTATATCAGATTATAGTAGGTTGGTAGTAAATTGAGTTCCATAGAAACTACTATACACACATGCTTATTAAATATCTGATGTAACTGAGACACTGCTGGCTAACAGGTTGCTCCGACACTGTGCAGACTTTCATGTAATTACTTTGTTTGCTTGAGGTCTGAGTATTTACATGCAGGCCACAGAATTAACTTAATTACTCATTTCAGCACTCTTCTTTAGAAATATTACCCAGTCAAAAGAAAGTGTGGTGATTTCCTAGGGCCAGGCAGATCTAGTTCAGCAGCAAACCATGTTGCATAAAGGATTTAAAGTGAGGACAGAGGAGGAAGACATAATTCTTCACTACACTTGCTGCAGGATGGATTTGATCTACTGAACTGAAGCCAGTATGGGTACTTAAGTTTACCAGCCAACAAAGGAAGCTCACCACTTTTTAAATGTAGAAATATAAATATATGCATATATGCATAAAAGTAAAGGTAATTAATATACTAATACTGACATTTACTCTCAAACTTGTTTCTATCTAGTAATGATTAGAACATACCCTATGAATATATATCAGTCATATATATATATCTCAGTGAGATATATATATATGTGTATCTGTCACAGCTGATATTCAAAAGATAAGGCCTCTGTAATGAAGCACTTCAGATTTTGCATGTCCTACACGTGTGGGAAATTCATGGTGTTTTTTGTGTCCTGGCAGTGATTTCTTCCTGCCTGCTTTTTTCTTAAAAATTGAAAATAGAGCAGGTAAAAATTCTCTAGATATGTAAGAGTTTCTGACTTGTGAAAAAAAAAAAGCAGCTTTTTTCTATGCCCACCTTGACTTTTAAGACAGCAACTACTTTTAGATTACATGCTGCATAGTTTTTCCGTTCCTTTGTAGACATAATACAACAATATCCAAATACCAGTTGACCTCATTGAGCAAGAGATCTGATAAGGGCTGACAACACTGTGGATTTTCCCACACAGGGTGGTAAAGCACTTTTTCAATAACAGTAAAAGTTACAGCGGTAAAACCCCTAAACTTTCAGACAGACAAGACCAGCAATATAAAACCCAGATATAGGCTAAAGGAAACTTAACAGACACTGTTTATACTGAGAATTCATGTTGACTGCTAGAGCTCAGGCTCTAAGCAAACCTAAACCTAAACCTAAACCACGCCCACAGATTCTCTCCAAAATTCTCTGTAGTCTCAGGTAGGTATCCTTGCTGGTGGGTGTCTTGGTGGGACAGAGGATTTAGGCACATGTGGCTCTGCTCCCTACAGATTCCTACACCACCCCAATCTCTTACTGCAGACCACCTCTGATAGTGTTCTGATTTACATGTCTCATGCCTGTGGCACTCACTCGTCCCCTGCCTGTCCTTGTCCTCTGTGCCATACAGAGACATTTTCCATTGGGATGCAAAAGCTTAACACAAAACCATTGTTTACTCCATGCAAATGGAAACACAAATTCTATTCTGAAGAGCTAACTTCTTCAGCAGGAGAAGAGTATCACTGGCTTTGATTCTCATGGCAGATCTGCCTTTGATACCTTTGTTCTGCAAGACTTTGTAAGGCCCCTTAGGTACAATGAAGAATTAGTTTTATTAGTAAAATTAATAATAATTTATCTTACAGACAGGCCTGAGTTTGTGTTGGAGAGGGCTGATCAGGGAAGTTCATGTTGTATTTGGAAATGAGAGGATAGGTTTAATGATGATGCCTCATCCTTTGAGGGTCAGTATTTCAAGCACTGAAACAGGCTGCCCAGGAAAGTGGTAGAGTCACCATCCCTGAAGTTATTTAAAAGTTGTGTAGATGTGGCACCTGGGGACAAGGTTTTGGTGGTGGCCTTAGCAGTGCTAGGGTAACAGCTGGATTTGATGATCTTAAGGTCCTTTCCAGCTGAAATGATTCAAGAGTTCCATTATTTCAGTCTGAGATATGACCTTAAGGAAACTCCATCCTGCAAAATCTGCTTCTTCCTGTAACATGACACAGCATTGTGCCAGACTTACAATCTATAGTCCTCCAGCCCAAACTCTAGTGTGTCTTGGGTCCTGCTTTTAAACATCCTCGAGAATCAGTATTGTTTGTGGCCTGGGAGAAATAAACTCAGGTGTTAGTTACGTGACAGTGGCAGTGGAACAGGGAGAGAAAATTCTGGTAAGATCAAGTGGAGTTTACGAGAGTAGCTGGAACACATATTATGTTTTAGTTAATCTCTTCTTGGCACATTTACATCAGTCAGTAAATTGTGAACTGCCACGGTGAGGACAAGCATCCCTTTTTTGTGTGTCACACTTCCTCAGCCTCAGTAATCTGGGTCAGAGGGGTAGGCAAGGATCCTGCCATCTGCAGCTACCACACTCCACCCAGCAGGGACTGAGAATCACAGCTCTCAGCAGCATCCACATCCATTTAATAAGCTATACTTTGGGCAACCCTGTTTGCCCCACCCCGAAGCACTGCTTGCAGAATTTAATGATAAACTTAGAGAAAGATGGAGAGACACTCTTGGAAGATATTCCAAACCTAGAAAGAAACTTCAGATAGCGGTGGGATAGACTCCAGCTGGAGAATGTGTTCAGTGGTCCACTTTACTCAGTAGGGAACTCAGGGGGAAATTCTCACAATTGCAGATTGCATTAAACTGGAAGGGTATTTCTCAGCGTTTGGGTTTCTCACTTTTTTTTCTCTAAGTGGCTGCTAATGGGGAATGTCCAATATAATACAATGGGACAGAGAGATTTCTAGGCTCACCCATGACAACCATTCCTGTCCTTCTCTCCCCAGAAGAACAGGAAACTTGGTTTCTCAGCCTCAGTGGCTGTTGCAGGTCTTACACAAGCCTTGCCTACGTGGGAAATGCCTTGTTTGCCACTCCAGTGTTTGCAGTTAGAGCTGGGGCTGGGCACAGCCCCTCTGCAGCACTGCCTGGCAGAGGTAAGAGCACTGCAACCAGGCATGGCTGTTACAGAGGCTGGAGCTCTTGGTGTCCTCTGCCCACACAGGAAGCCTGGCCTGACCCACTACTGGAGGAGCCAGCGCAGACAAATAGGCACTTTTACCAAGAAGAGCACACTCAGGGCCACATTGTTTAGCTCTAATGCAGGTCAGGTTCCAGGAAGGCAAGACTGTCCGTGCTAGTTTGTCCAACACTGCTATTAACCAGGGAACAGTATTTGAAGACAGGTTTGTAATAAATAGAAATGCAAGTAAAGCGTCAGTGTCTTCCAACTAGAGGCTACAGAGAAAGATCAGCAACAGTGTATTGAATAATCTGCATATACACAGAAACTTTGCAGTCTACAGAGGAGCTGCTGGACAGACAAGTCATGCTATGTAAAACAGAATTTCTTTCTAGACTCATACAAAGAAAGAACGTTCCTGCTGGATGAAAAAATCCACATGAATTTTCAGAAGTGAATACAGAATTCTAAACATGATTACATCTCAAATCTTCCAAACCTAGTTATTAAATTCCCAGTTAACGAGCAGCTTGTTAAACACAGGAAGTAAAGTCAGCAGTGATTTATTGCACAGTGCAATTGATAAATCACTGCTCTATTCAATCACTTACTACATGGGACTGAGTGATCTCCCATCTGCTCTGTCCTGTCTGCTGCTGTCCTGCAAACCATGCAATTATTTAGATCAGCTCAGTGTGGGTGCAAGTCACTGACATCTGATTAGGCAACTTGATGTGCTCTTTGTGCTGTTGTAAATAACAGTGTGAAGTGCTCAGCACTCCTCCATGAGCTAATTGACGGCACAGGAGCTTCATGTTTTTAACAACAGAGTTTAAAAACAGATTCCATTGAAACTGGTGTGAACGTGCAAAGGGAAAGCTTTGGCAGCTGTCTGGAGAATTTTACACTCTGAGAGGTGTGATTGCTCCCGGTTGGTTTAGTGGTTTCCCAGCCTGGAGACTCTTTACAGCAGAACAGCAGATAAAAGAGAAAGCAGAGAAAGCAGCACCCCCTGAACTGAGGTGGTATAAAATCACACCAGCTCTTCTCCTTCCCCATCCATCAGCTTGGCACTGATACAGAGCTAATTTCCTCTGCTCCTTGGCTTGTGCCTGTGTTACCTGGGATTTCAAGGTATCCTTCATGCAAATACATAAAGGCCAAGGACTGTCAACCTTCCATGTCAGAGGAAAGTCAGGTTTTTATGGAGAGGTGAACAAGATACAGTTAGGGGAGAAACAAACGTATAAAACTTCAAGTCCACATGTGATTCTTCAGAGAAGATGCACCCAGTCTTAAGCCAACACAGAGCTGCCTTTCTTTGCATGTGGTCTGTAAACCCTGAGTTGGATCGATGGTGCAAGGGAGCAGAACTTTATTCCTGTCCTGGATAGGCAGAGGAAGAGGAGGGAGAGCGCTGCCCATTGACTAAGTGCTTGCAGAAATTTTCAGTGCTTTGCAAGTGGAACACACACATTTCTGAGACGTGGGACAAGACAGGAGATACTTCTGATCTTAATCACCCCCTGTGCCTAAACCAAACTAATCACCCAGGATGTGCATGTGGCCAGCTGCATTCCAGGAGCCTGCCCAGAGCCAACAGCAGAAGAACTGCACAGAAAACAAGTTGAGGAATTCCTGGAATTTCTGAAGAGCATTAAAATAACCTTAGTATCCAATTGCAAGCAGGTATGAAAGATAATAGCAGAAGTGACTGCTTAATGCTCTTTGATATTCGATTAAGTGCAAATTTTGTACGAAAACATATTGAGAGTGCTTTTTGCAGCTTTTCTCTACCCCCCAGACTCTTTGGGAGCAAGGACACAAGGACTTCAAGAACTTCAGGAAGCCTCCAGAACACTCAGTCACTACTGCATTGTAACAATAAGAATTTTTTTTTCTCCTGTTCATAATAATTTTCCCCGTTCCCAGAAATATTTGGAACTCTACTAGGAATACATCTCCCCTTGCTATTCTACACAGATTTCTATCAGCAGCCAGATCTCCCTACATGGCAGCATACACTTCACTTCAAAGATCTTCCCAACCCTTTAGGCTGTAATTAGACTTGTAAGTGCTGGAGCCAATCTGCCCAACAGGGAAACTTCTCTGAAAACAAAGATTTTTTAAAAGTTGAAAGAGATTATGGCATACAAGAAATGCCTTGTGGCTTCTTGAAATTTCTCCTGCTGCCTGAACTTTCATTAAGTCTGGTGAAAGAAAACAGCTCCCTGTGCCTATTGATAAAGTCAAGAAAATGTAGATTCCCTGAGTTCTCCTCTACCAGTTGGAAGTTTTCATGAGCCTGGAAATTAGACTGGAAAGACATGCTGTTGGGCTTCTACTGTAACACTCACCAAAATCACCTTCTTACAATTGTAACATAAGTCTTATATGACACTATTTTATGAAATTTGTTATATATTCCATTTACACACTGAATGGAGACCTTTGCAATGTATCTTACTTATGCTGTGTACAGAGGGGAAATCATTGTCCAGTTTGGAAAAGACTTTGGTAAGACCTCTTTATGGCCTTTCAAAATATAAAGGGGGCTTATAAGAGAGAGACATTTACCAAAGTCTGTAGTGACAGCACAAGGGGCAATGGTTTTAAACTGGCTGAAGGCAGATTTAGATTAGATACCAGGGAGAAATTCTTTACTGTGAGGGTGTTGAGGCACTGGAACAGGTTGCCCAGAGAAGCTGAGGATTACTCATCCCTGAAAGTGTTCAAGGCCAGGCTGGATGGGGCTCTAAACAACCTGATCTACGGAAAGGTTCCCTGGCCATAGTAGAGGAGTTGTACTACAAGGTTTTTGGGTCCACTCCAACCCACACTATTCTATGATTCTAATATTTATCTCTGTCTCCTGCAGAAGCTCTGCGTCTTTGGCCAATAGCTAATGAAATCAGAAAACTTAGTTCTCTCCTGCCATTCAGGACTCTGATGATTACAATAAGCGCTTGGACACCAAAGCTTTTAGTAGCATTCCCTCAGCTACTAGTATTTTTGACATCAGTCCACACCTAAATTTAGCAATTCCCAGACCTAATGTCAGCACAATTTTGCTATTGCTGATTTAGAATAGGGCTCTGACACAATATTCTCATTCTGAGAATAGCTTCTAATTCTTTACCCAGGGCAGAAGTGCTGTCCTGCTCTACCCATACAACCTCATGATTTAGTGATACACTTACTCTCATGTTCAGAGTGAAGCATAGACTGATTCATGGAGGTCCCCACTCCTTGTTAGATCAATAACACCAACTCAGACAATAAGATACACTGAACCTAAAGAACTCTTAGGTTTAAATAATATCCAAATATACAACTGAAACCTGCCATTTAAAGGCACAAACACCTTCAGGCACACAGGCTGCACACTCTGGCATGCAAATATGCAAAATGATAGCTGGCTGCTGGTGTGCAGAAGTGATCCTGGATAATCCACAGGTTTCCTCAGTATGCAAAGCAAATTTTATGTGCATGTTGAGAGGACAAGCAATGAGTCTGGACTGCGTACATGCCTGAAGACTATTTTGCATGTGTACAGAAGTGCTCCACCTATATTTGATAGCTGAGACCATGCCTTATTCTTAAACTTGACTCTCTTTCATTAAAGTCACAAAAATGATAACTCAGAGACCAAACCCTGGAAGTGGTCATTCATGAAGTTAATTCTATCTGAATATAAATGTAGGAGAGGTTACCATCTCATGAGAATTTAATTCAGAAAGCAGAGATTATGCTGCTTATGTGACATGGCTCACCTGAGCATAAAACCACCAATGCCTGGCAATTTTCACCTTATTATTCAGCAGTAATAGACCTAAATGAAGATGAAACATGAATAACACTGTAACTCTTGCTACTGCACACCAACCACTTCAAGATACACATTGCTGTGCTTGTAAGTGATTTTTGTCAAGACCATACTGACCATTCACTGAGAACACCAAAACCACATGCAAGATTTGGGGGGTCATCTCATGAAAAGAGTGAAACTGTGGTCAGAAAGCCCTGGAACAGATGTCATACTTCCGTGTTTTCAAAATGAAACACTAACACTGCCCAACAGCCTCCCAGCCCTTGTTGTGAGGTGGACCAGAAAAATGCTGGGTTTATCAGATCCAAAGCAAATCAACCAGAAAAATATTCCATATTTACAGGAAATTCAGTTTCCCATCTGATGGGGATTGCAAATATCAGCTTTTTGGATGGAGTTTCTTGATCAGTTTATCCACAACAATAAAGGAACAACTACACATCTTTGCATGCTCCCAGTCATTCCATCCTGCCCCCTTCCTCACATTTGACAGTGAGTATACACCAGCATGCACACTCAGGTAAACTGGTGAGCAAGAGGAGTCGACCCAACTCAAAACCAACCCCACAAAAAAGAAAAAAATGTCATACCAGCTGCTCAACTGCCAGCCCTAAAAGGGGTACGAAGGGATTACATGAGGGAGGTGCGGGGAGAGAGAGCAAAAGGTGCACCAGCAGCCCTAAATTATCTTAGACTGGTTGCAAAACCATTTTCAGAATAGACCTATGAATTTCCAGCCACAAATGCACATCACAGACCACCCAAACAAATAATTTCCCCACAATAACATTTGCCCAGAAATTGAATAATATCCCAGTGAAGTAGTCAATGCGTGTAAGATACTAAGGAATGTAGTAGTTAGAACTCCATGGATTTGGCCAGTTTACTACAGGAACAGGCTGCCTACAGCCATTTGTGCAAATGAACTAGAAAGGGTTGCCTTGCTTGAAGTTTGGTCAAAAATGCCCAGCTCTGTAATACTTTCTGAAAAGATGCTGGTTTGGCTTATCAAACAGAATTGTACTTCTGGATTTTTAGATTCTCTTTCCATTGATTGAATATCTCCTCTCATGAATCTTGGGCCTGGACTATACTGGGCTGCACTGTACAACACAAGAGGTGCTGTTGGATCATGCCAGTCCATCCTGCTGGGGTGGGTCTGTGGGATGAAGACAGAAGCAGTTGGGCCAGGAGCACCTGGCACAACCCCTCTGAGAGCACTGTGTGGCTCCTTGTAGACTCAAAGGCTCAGAAGCATTAAATGCAGATCTTTGATCCCAACCTCATTGTGCAAATACTTCTTTGGTAAGTAGGCTTCTGTGCTACGAAGTATTTTATGGAATTTAGCTCTGACCTTCCTCTTCCACTGGACAAGAAGAGCTAAAACATGTTGCTCACACAGAAGGAAGGAATGAGAGCACAGCAGATTAACACAAATCTGCAGGAAATACAAATCATTCTACAAAACAGTAACATCTAGATATTTCTCCATGTTCTGTTGAATCTTATCAACTCTTTATTTACTCTGAAATAGGGCCTGATGTTTCTACGTGGATGTGAGGCCTATTTGATTCCATACAGGAATCAAATGGAAGGGAAGTTTTGGGAAGGGAAGTTTTGGGAAGGGAAGTTTTGGGAAGGGAAGGGAAGTTTTGGGAAGGGAAGGGAAGTTTTGGGAAGTTTTGGGAAGTTTTGGGAAGGGAAGGGAAGGGAAGGGAAGGGAAGGGAAGGGAAGGGAAGGGAAGGGAAGGGAAGGGAAGGGAAGGCTGAAGACATACAGAGATAAATTTTCCTACTGTAATTTCAAATCAGAAGCAGGATGAAGTGTGATGACTTCAGTGACATCAATTGGAGAAAATCCAGATCAATCAAGATGGGACATTACTGAGGACAAAGAAAAGGTTGTTGACCTTTGAGCAGATGTCACTTTTCAGGAAAAAAGCAGACACAACTGTAAGACAACTCAGTTTCTTTGCAGTGCTGATTAAAAACAGTCATTTTTGTTCAATAATTGAAATACCCCTGACTTTGTTTTCTATGTAGCCAGTTCTTCAAATCTTGTAATTATGTCTGAATGATGTTTCCATGTAAACACACCTTAACTTTTAAAGTTATCTCCTGATTTTGAGAATGTGACTCACTGAAGCTATATTTTTCTGGGAGCTGCATTATTCAGACACAGATAATGCAGAAATTACTCGTAAAAGTACGAAAGAAGAATAATGTATGAAAAAAAACCCACCACATTTGTGAAGTAGGGAAGGAATCAATATCTATCATTTTGGTAAGAAAAATAAATGATCCTTTCTTTATAAGGTTATTTCTATTGGTATTTAAACACTGCTCAGATAACATGTCAAATTTCCACAATGACCTACAAACTTTTCCTTCTAAGGTGAAATGAAGCTTGCACAGAATTATATTTCATCTTACTGAAGAAAAAAACAGACAAAGAGGAATCTGGTAAGGCTACCATAAAGTATGTAGTCATACTAAGGCACACAACAGGAGAAAGGAGAGATCAAGTGAAAAACTCCTTAGGCCTTGAAGCTTCCCAAGCAAAACCTGTATTGCAAAACAACACATCCTTCCATAGGATCATCAGCTGCTCAGGTTTTACCTTTGCTCTACTTTTGCTGGGTGACCTTGATGACAGTATTCCTATCTCTATTTTCTCTCTTGTGTGTGAAAAGAAAGCAATTCTTTCCCTCACAAAGATGTTGTCAGATTTATGGTTGCAAAGTGACAGACAGACCCTAATTGCCATGATATGCAATAGCTAAATTTCTGTAAAATCAATGATGAGGTCCGGAATGATTCATATCAATCACAGTCATGTGAGAGAACTGGAGATACACAATGAATTTATGTTTGATATTTATAGTCAGTGAGAAACCTATGATTCTGTGATTCTAAAATACCACACAAGGCACAGCATTATAGTGGCTTTTCAACTGAATTTGAATGCCATTTTTTAACCCAGTTTTTCTCTTTACAAAAAATTGGCAAAAGTGTACTCAAAGAAGGCGTGTTCATAGCACTTTCTGTATGTTTTTGTTGTTGTTGTTGGTTGGTTGGTTTGTTTGCTTTGTTTTGTTTTGTTTTAAAATGTCTGTCTCAGTCCTACTGCCCATAAAGGCTGACTTACTACTGATGTTCTTCAATGAATTAGGCATTCCCCTCAGGCTGCTGTAAGGAAGGCACCAAGATCTGTGGGGAAGGTAGAAGAGAAAAATAAACCCTAAATCATGCTCTTGTTTTTACTCCTCTGAAGATTCCCAACAGCAAAGTGAGACAAACAAGTTTCGCTGTGACCTACAAACTAACTACCCAGCAGTAAGATGTTATTTGGCACCTCGGAGACGGAGAGGAGCAACTAGCTACACTTCTACGGCTCCCCTTAAGAAATTTTTAAGACGCAAGCGCTTTTGAACTTCTAGAACATCACTTTTCTGAGTGTCAGCGCAAGACAGAGTTTTCCCACGTGGCACACTGCAGCCTCACCCTCACCAGCTGGTCGGGAGCAGCGCCGCTGGCGGGCAGGGTGTTCGCGAGCGGAGGGACCCCCGAGCCGAGGAGGGAGCCCGGGCCGGGCGCGGGGAGCGCGGCGCAGGGGGCGGAGCCGGTGGCTCCCGGGCCGCCGGAGCCCGTCCGCAGCCGGGGAGCGAGGTGGCCCCGGCCTGTCCCTGCTCCCGAGGAAGCCAGCGGAGGAGAAAGCAGCTCTCCGGCCGGTTTGGTAGGTGAGGTGAGGTGAGGGAATCTCTGCTGGGCGTCGTCCCGCTGCCCCTCGCGCTTTCGGATCTAAGAGCAGCCGCGTTGTTCGCTCCTCTGATGGCTAAAGCGAGGCGCCGGGTAATTAAAATTGGAGAAAATATTCTGGTTTTCTAAATGCTATTTTTTTCCTCTTCTCTAACTGGCTTCAGGGATTGTAAGAGCAGGTCTGTTCAGGGGAGAAGGGTGTCTCACTTCTCCGCGTTTCAGGAATTGCGGTTCCCTGCTTTGGACGAACGAGTTTTCCAACTGCTTTGTTTCCAAGGTTTCGGTACAGACCGCATCCATTAACGCCGTACGCGCTTGCCCCTCTCCCGTCCTAAGGAAGGGTCTTGTCGGGGTTTGGGATTTCAAATTCCTGTGATAAACGAGACCCAAACTTCAATGTAGTTTTGATGTCTGTTCTGCATAAACTTTTAGCAGATTCCCCCCACATCTCTGATTGTCTGGCAGTCGATTATGTTTGGGGGGGGGGGGGGGGGGGGGGGGAAGAGGCCAGAAAATTATCAGGCTTTTTGTGGCCCTTTTCAGGGTCTTTCTCATGCCCTGAGCCTTGGAGGGAAAACTCGCGGCCACCCGAGCATTGCGGTGAAACAACCCATTCAAAGGCGCGCCGTTTCCTCCCGCCCCTTGTTCCAACAGCCCCTCCCGGCTTCCTATTCCTCCAAACTATTTTTTTTTTTCTACAGTGAAAGTGTGGGGTTTGCTGGTTCGATTTTTTTTCCTTGCTCCACTGTTCCCACACATGAAACTCGCAGATCCGGCTGGGAGTTTCTCCGTGCGTTGCAACACGGGGACGCGCCCCCGAGAGCGCCGGGGCTGCCGCCCGCCTGCCGGGAGCGGCACTGCCCGGGGAACGTGGGCACGGGGCTGCCGCCACCCCGAGCAGCTTTTGGGCACCCCGGAGGAAAAATCGGCAAGAGAAATCGTATTAAGCAAAAGGAAGAGAGTGGGAGCTTTCAAAAAGGGCGTTTGCGTTAAGCAAAGCTTTTTTTTAAAAAAAAAAAAAAGTATCTTTTTTGTCTTGGCCAGGCTGCGGAGCTCCGAGGGGGGAGGCTGGCGGTGGGAGGTGTGCAGGGACGCGCCCGCCGGCCCTCGCCTTTGTTCCCCCGAAGGGGCGCCCGCAGCCGCATGGCTGGAAGCTATTCCCTGCCTGCCGCCCCTCCCGGACTGCTCCCGGCTCCGCGGGTGCTCCGGAGGATGGGATGGGGGCAGGCGCGGTCCGGAGAAGATCACCACCGGTCTGCGCTGAACTGGGGGGTCTCGGCAACAGCCATCGGGGGAAAGCCCGTGGGGGCGGCGGGCTGTCGTCCAGCCCGCGACTTTCCCGCTGTGTGCGACTCTCCTGGGTTTCCAAGGTTTCGGGAGAGCTGGGGACTCCCTCGTTGCCGCGCCGGGAGGCGGGCGCGGGGCAGAGCCGCGGGTTGGGCCGGGTTGGGGGCGGCGGGGCCCCAGGAAAGGGAGAATAGCTGTGCTCACCCGCGCTGCGGGGAGCACACAAAACACCCGAGCTGTTTTGGGGGACAGTAGCTTCCTTAACTGCTTCTGCGCAAGATCTTGGGAGTATCCGGAGACGGGAGACTGGCATTACGCCGGTGTAAGCAACTACACGGAGTGCAAGACAATGATAAGAACCCCTGTAACGATATTGGCTCGGCAAGGCAGTGAGAACTCGGTACGTGCTGCAGCATCCTCATCTCGGGACTACCCAGGCACATGCCTGAGGATCTTGTAGTACTAGTATTGAAACTACCAGTGCATCTGTTGAAATCTGGTTTGTATGATGCTGTCTTGTTCTCACTTCTCCCCGGTTCTTGCATTTCTTCTAGCAGTTGGAAAGAGAAAAGGATGGGGCTAGAAAAGGAATGGATTGTTTTATGAAAGGGAAAATAGCTGCAATCTAAGGGTTTTTTTCTTTTTTTGTTGAATAGGGCAGGAGACAGTAAGTCACTGTTGATAACAGCCATGGAATATTCTAGCAGTATTCCAGAAGCCTGGACTGTCACATGGAGCTGGGTATTGCTCCGTTATTATGGAAGTTACTGGTTATTTTGTCCAGAGCTAGTCTCATAGAAGTCCACTATCTATTATATACAGAAATGTAGTATCACAGTAAAAATGTGAGCTTTTTTTTGCAGGTAAGGAGTTTGGAGTTTGTTTGTTTGTTTTTCTGCTTACAGATATAATCATATCTCTACTGGTTGTCTTCCACTGAGTGAAACAAAACTGTATCACTTTCTGTTTTCTCTGAGATCCCAAATTATTGAGAAACAAACTGGTTGCTCTTGCTGCCCAAAGCAGTAGTTGGGACAGTCTCTCTGACATCTGGCCGAACTGGAGTAGTGAGTACTGATGCTAGGAATGGTAATTCACCTACAGATTAGGGAGAAGCATCTGGAAAACCCTGCAAGTCATGGCTTATCTTTGGAAATTCCAGTGGCCGATGTGTTCGGTGTCACTCTGCACCTACAGGATGTACTGAGCATTGTCTCTGTCATGGTTATCCCTCTATGCTGAGCAGCTGTCTAGGTAATACTCTAACTTGAAGATGTTGGTTACTGGAAGTACAGAAGTACTGAGGGGGTTTTGTTGTTGGGAAAACTTCTTGTGGCATTGCTGTTACTGCAGTGGGTCTGGCTGGACTTTGGGACTGGCAATAAGAAGTGAAGGGAACCAGAATGTGATGGATTAGCATTGCACTACTGACTCTTCCTTCCATGTGGCACTTGCAAAGTTTAGTCAGATACCTTCCTTAGCTTCCTAGGATGTGCACATATCAAGTGAGGCTACCTCATTACTCAGCAGACCTCAGTAATAACTAATCTTTCTATTTCTGTGGAAAGCAGCATGGCTCACATCTGTCAGGTTGGCCAAAAGTGAAAGCAGGATTTTCCACTGATAAAGGAGACCTATATTTGGATTCATTGGAACATTTGGGAGATTGTGGTCCAGATTCTGAACAGAAATCTATGTATTCCTGAGTCTTCAAAATTTGAAATAATAGTCATAGATACTAGAGGTTCCCCTCTTTCATGGAAGTTTTCCAGGTGGGACATTTACCCCTGGCAGCAATGGGGAGAATGATGTGGAAGGATCTTTAAAAGATGACACTTGACTTAAATTTTATAGTCCATGGAGAAACGACAACAATGCATGGAAGTAGGATGATGACACACCTTGATTTGGGAATTGCAACATTTTAGAATGAACCTGTAGCAGTCCTGAAGTTTACTTGTTTCTTGGCTGGCTGCATAGTCTGATCTTCAGCTTAGAATTGTGTCTGTGGCTGCTATATGCCCAAATAACTCAGAAAATCTAACAGATCCCAAGGCTGCAAACAGATGATCTGAGAAGAAGGGAATGTTGTTGTAAGCAAAAGCAACTTAGTTGGCAGGACTGTTGAAGTGGGACATACATGTACACACTGCAAAGACCACAGGCTGTAGGATTTCCTGCCTTGGCTTTCTGCAAAGCAGTTTCATGAGGTCAAGGTTGACTGGTACCAGCTCCAGATTTCTGAATGTAGTTTAAAACTTGAACAAAAAATGGTCACTCAGAACTCCCAGGAATGTTGCCATGCTCTGAAAGTACATGACCAACTTTCAGGTGCCGCAGCTCAACCTCACCAACTCAGGTGAGGCAGGAACTTGGTAATAAAGAACTTCTTTTGTCAACACAGAGCATATTGTTGGAGGTGCTTCGGGACATGGCAGCAAAGGAAGGGATTTGATTGGTCTTTTGCATTTAGAGCTAAGGAAAGTTTCTTCAAATTGAACATGCTGTTGGCCCACTAACACTGCTCACATTTCTTCTCCTGTTGTATCCCGCATCATTTGCTTCTTCCAGTTTCACTTCCACAAAGACTTGAGGAGGCTTGTCAGACAAAACAGACATTTTGTCCTAGGGCAGAAAACTTAGTTTTTCTCATTCTTTAAACTGCTACTCATCAGTAGCAGTTTACAAACAGCACTGTAGCCCTGTGCCCTCAGCCTTCAATTAATTGTGTTTTTGTAAGGAATATGAAACAGAGGAAAGATGAACTTTCTGCTACTTGACTTGGCTAACTAAAGGATGATGCTTAGTCTTTAACTGTGCACTGTGCAGACTGTGAAATGCATGTGTTTTATTGTTAAAACCACACAAAGTGCTTTCACAACTCTTCCTTGTAACTTTCCTGACCTTCCAATAACATATTTATTCACTACATTTTTTGGTTGGAAGCCTTCTAGTGGGTAATAAGGGTGGCAATGGTACTATATCTATGAGTAATTGTTTTCTGAGGTTCCAGCTACTTCGTCAGCAAGACCTGTGGTAATTACAAATACTGGTTTTATCATTTATTGTTCTCTAAGTTCAACTTTCTAGAACAATCAGGCTTCTTTAGCGACATCTTTGTTTTTTCTTCTTAAGTCATGCCTTAAATAATTCCTGCCTTGCAAGCCTCTGCTCCCATTTCTGTAGCTTCTTTCTACAGTCCACAGACTGTTTTTTTGTGGTTCTGCCTCTCATTGAATTGTTTCTACTTAACTCCATTTCACTAAACTGTCCTCACAGCAGTTCCTAATGTGCTGCTCTGTGTATGCAAGTGCTGTAGGTAGTTTATTACATTCTTGGCCTTATATTAATCTTGCAAAGAAGTGTGTATATGTATATACACACATATATACAACAGGAATGTATTTTTAGATAAGTAAAAATATTATTTTAATGGCTCTTGATGTGACCTCTCATCCCTTTCTCCAAAGCTGAGACAAGCACTTCTTGTTAAATGCAAATACACAAGTTCCTTCATTTAATTTACAAAGACTGTCGTCTTGGAGAAATTTCACTGCATATTAAACAGCTGGGAGTGTTTTGCAGCTCCTTTGTTTGACTTTTCTTATCTGATTTGCATCTTGAAGCTAGGGCTGAGGAACTCCTTGCTTAGTCCTCTGTTCTGTGGCTTGTTGTGGCTGCTTGTTAGCAGCTCTCAGTGAAGACACTTGAGCCATGGTGACCTGGAATTGCAGGATGCTGTTCCTCAGTGGCTGCAGCTCTGTGTTCCTCCTAAGTGCATGGGGTAGGGGAGGAGGGGTGCTTAGTTTTGCTTTTCTGCCATGAGCCTGTGCTCGTCCTGCTCCCCATATTTAATAACAACTAAAAGCAGGCAAGTATCTCCCGTTCTATCCCTGCCCTTGTTGCATTGCAGAAGAGGCTGTATAAAAGCAAAATTCTCCTTAGTTCCCACAGAAGTAGGAGAGGATTAATGGAATTCATCCCACCCCGTTTGCAGACAGGCTTAAACAAAGCCTTGCACCGCTATTATCCCAGCCAATCTGCAGCTCCTTTGTATATGCTGAGGTCGTTCTTGATCCACATTATCCTAAAATCTGAAATGCTTAAGTCTTTCTGGCTGGCTTGAGGCAATCATGGAGACCTCCAATATGTATGTGGAAGCCTTCAGCACTGAATCTGTTTTTAAATTTTCAAAGAGCTATCAGCTTGTGATAAGAAATATTTGACTGTCTTGAAAACTTTAAAATGTGTAAACTACATGAGAAACTTGAAACTATGTAATCATATAAAATAATTGAAATCAAACATTTCACTACTGAACTAATGGAAAAGGATAGCTGAATAGATGAATCCAGATCTCACAGAAGTGCTAAATCAGTGGTGAAACATTATCCTCTCTGGTCCTTTTTGGTGGCCAGCTCATCGAGTACACTTAATAATGGCAAAACTTTGCTGTCTTCTATAACCTGTCACCTAACTGACAGCCCCTTCCCAAGAACTGGGATCTTTAATATAAATAGAGATTGGAGAACATGAACCTTAGAGGTTTGGACAGTGCTTGTTTGTTTAGGAGTTTGGTTACTCAAACTATATCCCATGCCTCTTAACATAACGTTTCTTCAGTTTCAATGCTACAACAATTTTGGGCTTTGTTTAGGTCTGTGAAGACTGTGAATGCTTTCAGAATTGAAGGCTGGAAGTTAGGAGAAATGGACAGTCTGATGTTTTGCTATTTCTAGATAATGACTTGCCTCAAGTTAGGGTGACTCTTTAGTTGAATTTAAGGTGTTATTTGTGTAACTTTAATTTTAAAGTAGCTAAAAATATAAGTTCTTTAACTTCCGCCAGTATCACTTGAATGACTGGTACTTCATGCTTTTATAGAAAATACGTGTGTGTGTATGTCTATATAGTATATATAAACTTCACATTTACACAGCATATGCAGTTTTATCAAATTACTGCTGAGCTGACCCAACTGGTAATTAATCTCTTAAGAAAATAACTGCAGTACCAATGCTAAACAAGAAGTGAATGCGTGATTGGATAGGCTGCTTGCTTGATTAAAAGAGATGCATCTCCTATTAATGAAAGAAGACAACCCACTACATGGGATTATGCAAGAAGCACACAGGGTCATTAATAACTTTGCTCTTCCCTCAGCCTCGAGCAGAATACAGCATTTCTCTCTTTCTGCTTAAGAGTTGGTGGTAGTTGTGCACAGCAATGAATGGGAGGGGATGAGGATGAACAAGGGCAGACTCTGTTCAGGGCCAAGGAACACTGGGCAATTACTGTCTCTTCCTAAGTGCATGTAGGTCTGTGGGTGTATGGAAAGATGGAGTGGCTTGGGCAATATTTGCTCATGGTGATCTCAAGAGGAGGCCTCTGAAGTGTGGTAGTGCCAGCTCCACTGCATTTGTGGGAGGGGATGAGCCACTAGGGGTCATCTTAAAGAGGTTCTCTTCCTCATAATCATTAAACAGAAAGCTCCCTTTTTAAATAAATAGTTATATATGCATGTGCTTCCTTAGATGTTGAGAGAAGTATTGTTTTTCTCCACAGAGCAGCTTCTTTTCTAGGCTGATCCTATAGTTTAAATTCCTAGACCTTTGTAAGCATGTGCTTTGCTCAAGGTACAGCTCTCTGTGTGGTAGATTCCATGTAGTGTTGGACCTCGAGCTTGCTGGGTGTTTGTGTGGGTGGGGAAAGCACAGCCTTGAAACTGCAGACCTGGATACCTCCTTGACAACAGAACTGAAAACCAGGCTGTGTTCCTGGTTGATGGAAGAGTTTTTAGTAAAAGTGATGTTAGTTCTGACTGATGGGATCTTAGGATGGGGAATAAGCACTAGTGTTCTGCAACCTAGCTTTCTCAAACTCTCGTGTATGTGGTTTGCAGGTTACAAGCAGACCTGCAGATTTGTCTCACTGAGCTCTACTTGTAGGTTTGGGAAAAGGAACTATTGGAGGAAAGGATTTGATGCAGAAAAGGGTGATGCAGGACTTCTGTCATGCTCAGTTGTCTATAGAGCATAAATGGTGGCTGGATGGCAAGTCTGCACGAGACCAGGCTGAGGTGAATGAGTCATGCTTAAGAGAGACAGGCAGATTTATGCAGCTGAGATGATTTGAGAAGTCTTGATGGGATGATACTCTACTATGTGGACTCAAGAGTTCAACTCTGCTCTGTGCTATCTTCAGTGCAGAACAGGGAGAGTTAATCTAAATAGAGCAGTAAGAAAATCCACCAGCTCCCATACCCTGTAAATTAACCTGTATATTTGACATTTTTAATTCCAATATGTTTTACCATCACTGGTCTAACTGAAAGACACAATATTTTGGCACAAAAACTCCCTGCATCCTGATCCAAAACTGAACTTACAAATTCTCATTTGTCTGTCTTCTTGCCTCAGTGTCTACATGGTAGTGGCCCATGCAACATCCAAGCTCTTCCTGCAGTATGGGACATCCATCTGGAGCTTGATGCTGAATTGGAGCCATGGGCTACACTATTGTCTGAGGAAGGGGGATAGACTGGGAAGCAGATGAGAGAATATTTACTGTGGAATGAAAACCGTAAAACCTAGAAATGGCCGTGGTACAATGGTGTTAGCCTTCTGTTTAAACAAGCCCTTTGCACACTTTCTAACTCACTGCATTATTTAAAAAGTATTCTTACTGGGCAAAAGAAAAGTTTCTGAGAGGCCCTATAGAAAGGCAGCTTGAACTAGTCTTACAGCTAGTTGTGTCAGTCTGAAACCTGAATTCCTCTTTTAATTTGGCAGCTAGCATGGAAAAAGTCTGCTTCAGAGAGTTGTTCAGCTTGATCTTCAGGTATGGCCTGCAGACTGGAACAGAAATCACCTTGGATTTGTGGGGAAAATAGGCAGGAAATAACATCTCTAGATCTAGCTGCAAATAAATATTTGAATGGGATTACTTAAAACAGGCACCCAAAAAAAATATTGATTAGGTGGGGCCCTGATGTTGTAGCTCTTCAGCTGGAGCATGCTATGAAACGGACATTCAGTATTAATGGCTAACTAGGGAATTTTCAATTTCTTGTCTTCCAGTGTTGAGTTTTGTACTGGACCCTTAATTGCTTATTTCACGATTGCTGTCTCTAGTATGGGGAAAATAGTTTTTTTATAATGTTCAGCTCAAAGCTTGCCATGTTTAATGGGATGTCCCTCTTGCAAGATTGTCTGCAATCCAGTTTTGTAAAGAGGTGAATACACTAATGTAGGCTAGAAAGCAAAGGTGAACCTTTTGTAAAATGCCTGTTGTGATCCTTGCCCACTTTTGCAGGCAAGCTGTGTTTATAATATTCTGGGAGTAAGTGATATTATAATCACTAGAAAATTCATTACACCACTTGTGCAGAAGCTTCCAGATAAGACTCCAAACACAAACAGAAATTATCTAATGTAAAATGGAGAGGAAGATGACTTTCCAGAGGCTATAGTAATGGGGTAACATTAACAGCTGCAGTTAATGTGCTCTGTCCCTTTGCTACCTCTTTCTGCCTTAGTACATGGAAGTAGAAAGGAGTGTGTGCCAGTCTCATATGTCTTTAAATGCAGGCACTGTAGAAGTGAACTTACATAAATGCAGACTGCTGCTTAGTGCATCATTAGAGCTCATTGCTGCCAAAACAGATGTGGTGGCTTGTACAGTAGGTGCCATTAGAGCCTTTGTAGCTGTCTCAAGGGTTCTGACTTGTCTGTGTGGAAGTTAAGTGCTTAACTTAGTCCCTCCTCTCAGAACATGAGGACATGTAGCCTCAATCGCGTCACTGACAGAAACTTCAGAATATTATCCTTACTGTCAGTGCAAAGAACAGGCTCTTTTCTCCCAATCTGCATGCAAAGCAAAATAATTCATGTTGGTGCTTGTGCATTTTGTGCAACATCCCTTGAACTAAATGACTCATATTTTGGAGACTCATTCTGGAAAATGCTGTACTTCCTTCTAGTTTGTATGGGGAAGAGTCTGAAATATATATGGGGAGTTAAAATAACTGAGAACTGCAGTCTAATGTAGACTGATGCTTGTAAGATGCAGTCCTGCTCCTCTCCTGCCATCTCCACTGTGGCTATTTTCAGCCACTGATGCGCCATTGATGGGCCATTGATGAAAGCAATTTAAGAAGGCAAAACTTTCTGCACATATGTCTATTTATATTGTCTTGTAGCAGCTGGGAAGCTTTCAAGTAATTTTAGGGGAAACTGAAGAAATAATTCTCTTTCTTTCCACCCAATAATTACAGTAAGTGCAAAACCTCTGTAGAAACAAAATCTCTATTGGCAATTAGCTACTTCCTGGCAGTGCTAAGCATTTACAACCTGTTTCTGCTTCCAGCCCTGAAGGTTATGCCTTGAGTTTTAGCTTTTATATTTTTCTGAATCTCTGCTGTTTAGTGTGTAATTCTGAAACTTCATATTAGGTGTTAGTAAGTTCTTTTTACAAGGTAGTTAGACAAAACAATCCCTTTCTAGCTAGAGAATCAAGCACACCCATTACCCAAAAAGCAGAAACAATGGCGAGGGAAAGGGAGCAAGCCAGGGGGCTGAGACTTCATAGCCTGGGGCTGTGGTTGGATAATCAACCCCAATCTGTAGATGAACCAAAACTTATAAAAGTGTAAAGACTCGTGACCAGGATCCATCTTGGATTTGATTTGGGTGTAGCCAGGGCCAGGCTCTTGCACTGCCCAAGGTGTATCCCTTCAATAAATGCCTATTTTATTCCTTTTGGTCTGTCTAGTCTCTGCTCCAGATCAGCCTTTCCAGGCATCAAAGGAATTGAACTGCTTTACTCAACTGCCATCTAAAGCTTTGCCATCCTTTTAATTTCTCTTCCAACACTGCTCAATACATTTTAGCCATCAGTGAGAATCAGCAATTGGGCACAGCTTCAAATGGCTCATTTTTCTAGGTGGTGTTGTAGTTATTCTGATACAGGACTTCCCTGGACAAAACGCTGTGCTCCAATGTCATTGTTTTTAATAAGGAGATTCCTCTGACTGAGCAATTTCAGTTCATAATCATTCAGTAAAAAAACATTTAGGAGTTCATCTTTTGGTAAGTGTTGGATGTTCACCTTCATGCAAAGTCAGGTGTCTGTTCAACCTGAGAAGTCCTCCACATGTGCATAAAGAACATGTAAGAATGCTTGTGGATCATCCCAGGAAGCTATACCCTGAGCAGGAGCTGCACGTAAAATTGTGAGCTTGCAGGTGAAGCCTACATTGGAGGTTGCAGAAGATGGGTTATATGTTCTTGAAACAAAATTTGCAAAGCTACTGTCAGTCGTTGCTGCATTATGTTCCTGATTGATGCAACATCTGTGACCTGTTTCTAAACTTTTCATAGATCTTTGGAGAACTGGACTGTTTCTTTTTGTTACCTCCATTGCCATTGTGACCATGTTTTCCTACAGAATACTTGTCTGAATTGGCTTCCATTCCTCAACAGTTTGGACAGAACAAAGTATAACAGGGGAAGTTTTGACATTTTTGAAATTATTTTCTTTGCAGGTTGTTTGTGACTTCATCTTGGTGCTTGCAAACTATATAGGAAGGCAGCCTTAGCTAAGTAACTTACTGCATCTTTTTTCTTAGTGACCTACTGTCACTATGGCAGAAAGCCCTAGAAGTGCCTGGAACTGTTCTCTTTTTCATGACATGACTCGCATAAAAGAAGAACTTGAAGATTAGTTTCAAAGGAAGTGCTTATTATATAAGAAGATTTCCAAATATTGGGAAGTGAAGAAGGAGGACATAGGCCAGAGATAGGCCTAGGGAAGAGATGACAGATAATATGACTTGTGAAGACATGTCAGCAACAGAAGAATCATCAAAGGAACCTGGGTTACATAATCTTGTAGCTAAAACTGTAAGCAGAAAAATCCATTCAGGCTTTGCCCCCATTGACTTAGACACATACTTTCTTAGTCTTCAATTAGATAATCATAAAGAAAAATCTTTAAAATTTGTGTTTTGAGGGCTTATTTGATTTGTGAACTCGACTAGATTTTCTTCGCACTTTGGGTGTAAAGAGTACATAAATCAATACTAGAGATGGAAGAGTTTGAATTCACACGAATTATAACTGTTTAAATTGCTTCACACAGAGAAAAAAAAGTTTTTAATTCTACTTAACAAACAAAATTCTCAAACATATTGAGACTTGTTCTTTGCATTTAATAGCCCCTTTCTAAACAGATTTTGAAAGCCTTAAGAAAATCCAACTTACTCTTTTCAGGATTGTCCCATCCTTACATTAGGCTTGTCACATCTCTGAATTTAAAGCCAGGCAGTGATAATCTTGGCCCATGCATCTTCTACTGCAGCATATCTGCCTCTGTCACCTGTGTGGCTGGGCACTTTCCTTTATGGCTGTAGAAGTGGTATAGCAGCTTAGAGGACATCACCCAGTGACATCTGATGTCAGGATGGAGCAAGCAGGACTAAATGCAGTTGAAACAGGAGGGAGCATCTCTACAATGTGCCTTCTAACCTGGGCATGCACTCCAGTGTCAAACAAGCTGATATGGAGTAGCTCATGCGACAGAACTATCCTGACCTTAAAGGAAAAGCCTGTCTGTCCTAAGGCTTCAAATTTCTGTAGTACCAGAGACTGACAGTGGCCTGAGAATTGAAGAGTCTGAAAGCTTTAGAAACAATGTGTATTACATCTGGTTCTACAAAAGAAAACCCTCGAGTCCTGTTGTTCACTTAGGTTAGGCACAGCTTGACCTCAATTAGCCACTTTCTGATACTTCCTTCAGGGATTCAGCAGGTTTCTTCTTGGGAGCAAGAGGATGGGAGGAGGTGAATTTGGATTGTTGAGCAACTATATGAACTCCAGAGCTGTTGCAAGCTGTGGAAGGTTGATGTGGTAAGGATGAGAGGGCAGAGTGACTGTGAGGCTGTTCCCAACAGCCAAGGACAAAACATGGACACAGAAAGCAGCACATTTTCAGATTACTTCTGTTTGGAACTAGATAATATTTGAGGTCTTCTGAACTTTAACCAAGAGTTGCTGATGTGAAAGGGCCACTTGCTACAAGTTGATTGTAAAAACTGTTTCAATTTAAAGTACTGTTTCCTGGGGTATCCTGCACTGCACAGCAATTGCAATCTGAACTTACCTTCTGTCCTATGTAGGAAGAGTAAAAAATAACTATACATTATGATCTTTGTCCTAAAATACATGTTTAGGATGTGGTGTACTGAAGCCCAGCTTGTGTATTGTACCACATAACAAAAACTGCAGCTGGGAGTTTTGAGATGTTCTCTCTGTGCAGTCTTAGTTGTCTCTTGGGTTTAGGTTTTTACCAGGGTGGTGTTAGCTGGAAAACATCTCCATGTTGGATGTCTGTTGTGTAAGTGTTGTCTCTTTGTGGTCCTTCATGTGAGGGTCTGTGCCTCTGGTGTCTCATGTCTAGGGTGTCTTTATTTTTCTTTAGGATGTGTCTTGTCTGTCTCTCCTTAGCTGACTTTCCAAAACTGTTCTACTTCTATCCTGAAACAAACTTCACACTGACTCTTTTTAAGAGTTAAAGTAGGTCCCTAAGGATTTGCTTTTCCATAGTGGTCACTCTACAAACTGTCGAGTTTGCAAGTCACACTATGCCAGCTCCTCTTTCACCCTGGAATATATTCCAAATGCAAAACACAGAACAGTGAACAGTTGCTACAATGAATCATGCTTGTGGAAGTATTGAAAGGTTAAATAACAAACCTCTTTAGCAAAGACAGGGTTGCTACAGGATGGCAAAAGCCTGCAGTACTTGCAGCTGGTGGGAATAGCACCAACAGTTCTAATCTTGAATCTACTGGATAGAAAGGCAGTTACAGAAATTGTGTATGGATGCTTGGTTCTTACAATCTTCCTCCAATCTTAGAGCAGATCTAACAGCTTTCAAGCCACAAGTAAGAAAATACACAAGAGGAAAAACACCTTAATTATGGTCAGAAAAATGACTGTCATGCACTGTTCTATCTCTGTTCCATGGTGTTTCCTCTTGCTAGGGAGAATCTGGAGGGAGCCCCAGGCTGCTACAGGAGAACACATTGGTGAAGTGGATTGTTTTCTTTTCCTGGAATGATGAAATTTAAATAGTAGCAAATAGCTCTTATGGTGTCTCAACCTGTTTTCCTGTTAAGGGAAGGAGAACATGACTAAGCCCAAAGGCTGGGTCTTGTAAACAGGCTATAAAAAGTTCTGACAATCAAAGAGACTCTACTTGTGCATTTATACCTTCAGCGCACATCTCCATGCTTTTTTGGAGAGAGATGGGCAAGTGGGTGTAGACCTCCTTAAATTTCATCAGTATTGCTCATTTTTAGTCACACTTTAATGTTTTACCTGAGACATATTTTTCTGAGGAGGATTCTGAACAACTTTTGTCTGCTAATGGTTCATCTAATTCCACTGAACTTGAACAAGGAAATGACAGACCAGACTGTTCCAGCCTTTAGCCAGTTAGTTTTATGGCTTTTTTTTCTCATAGAAAAGTTCTCTTTCCAGCATCCCTGGCTTCAGGAAAGGGTGCAAGGGAGAAGAAAACTGAGTCTATGCATGCCTCTTGTCCCCTGCTAGCTGCTCCATATTAAAAGATGTTTCCATTATGTGTTTTGTGGTGGATTTTTTTGGTGGGTATGTGGGTTTGGTTTGAATGTTGTTGGTGGTTTTGTTTTGTTGGTTTTGTTGTTGTTGTTGTTGTTGTTTTTTCCTGGAGACTGTTATTTTCCCCTAATGGGGAATAACTGTTATGTAGGTTGGTTTCACTGCTAGTTCACAGTGACCATGTCCTTTTTATCTGTGGTGTTGACTATTGTCTCCTTTTACCAGATGGCACTGGCAATTGCAGACTGTTTCCCAAACTTCTGATCCAAGTGTAATCTAAAATAGCTGTATTTGGTGATGAATATCCCTGTGTTTACCAAGGTAAACTTTGCATCAGGCGGTTAAATAAATTCCTTGTGCTCCCTTTGCTTTCAGTCCTCTGCTTTAAGTTTATGATGATGGCAGTGAACAACCTGACTGCCTGGTATCTTCAGAACACTCCTTCAAAAGGATCTACCAAATGTTGGGATTTCAGCACCTTGTCTGCATCCCTGTGCTTCATCTGAAACGAGAGTAAGCTTTGCAATAGTGTCCTATTGTAAAGTTGCTGAGTTTAGAACTCTGAGGTGCATTGTTTAACTCCATGTTTCCAAAATAAAAGGGGTTTAAACTGATACCATAAAAAGTGCTGACTGTCTTTTATTCACCAAACTGCCCATACAGCTTTCCTGTTATGCATTACAATCTCCAATCCTCGGATACACCAATGCATGGTTTCCATTTTGAGTGGCTGCTCCCCTTCCTGGAGCACCACAGAATTACCCCAGGTTTTCTTATCATTGTGTACTTTGTTGTATTCTCATCATGCTATTCTAGTTGCAAGACTTCAGATGGCTAAAACAGTCTCAAAATATTTGTGTTGCATATAACTTCTGATTTGAAAGTGATAGCTTGTGTTCTCTTGCTTCAGGGTTTGTTTCCATGCAACAAGCGCTTAGTTTGTGGGATGTCATTCCCTATGGTGCTAGTCCTACACTTCTTCCTTGATGGCTATTTTTGGCCTTTTATGGGATGAGCAATTAGTTGCTACTTCAGACTGCTCTTGTTTATTACAAAGCAGAGACAACTCCAGCTACTAAAAACCAAACTTTAAAGTGCAGGGCAAGAAGGCTGAACTCGGGTGGCTTTTAGTGCTTTGTATTCTCCATTTACAGCCTGGCTGGTAGCAGAGACAGCAGCGCTGTAACTGCGAGCAGCGCGGCGTGCATTGGTGTACCTGCGGCAGGGGCAGTGGGAGAGGCAGTGTGTCCGTGTGTCCGTCCGTGAGTCCCGTGTGACTCGCTAACGGGCGGTAACGGCCGGCGGGGCTCGCGGCGCCTCGCGCCCCGCAGCCGTTGGCCCCAACGGCCGCTCCCCCTCGGACCGGCGAGAGACGGGCGGGACGGGGCCCCCGCACGGCTCGGGGGAAGGCCCAGTGCGGGCAAGGGGGCGGCCGGGCGGGACACGGAGCGGTGCCCGGGCGGGACACGGAGCGGTGACTGCGGGACACGGAGCGGTGCCGGGTGGGACACGGAGCGGTGACTGCGGGACACGGAGCGGTGCCCGGGCGGGACACGGAGCGGTGCCCGGGCGGGACACGGAGCGGTGCCGGTCGGGACACGGAGCGGTGCCCGGGCGGGACACGGAGCGGTGCCGGGCGGGACACGGAGCGGTGCCCGGGCGGGACACGGAGCGGTGCCGAAAGGGACACGGAGCGGTGACTGCGGGACACGGAGCGGTGCCGGGTGGGACACGGAGCGGTGACTGAGGGACACGGAGCGGTGACTGCGGGACACGGAGCGGTGCCCGGGTGGGACACGGAGCGGTGCCGAAAGGGACGCCGAGCGCTGGCCTGGCACTCGCTGCCCCGGGAGCAGCCGCAGGGCTCCGCCCGGCTCCGGGCTTAGCTGACTGCCGGCCCAAAAGGCGATTTGTAAACCCGGCCGATTATAGAGTGCGGCACTCTCCGGACTTAGAGGAATTTTGAAAGATTGTCATCTGCCGCCTAACGGTAGCCGGGGATTTTAAGAAAGAGGTTTCTCTGTCTTCTCTCTCGCTGGCCTCCACGAGCTTACTGCGGGCCACTGACTGCCTCGACTTGCTGCCAGTCGGTTCTTTTCCTTTAGTTTGGGGAGTGGGAGGGATGTGTGTGGGTGGTGATGGGCAGTGACTTGAGAAATCAGCTCATTATCATGACCAAACCTAAACCCAAAGGTTTTAATAACAGCTCACTTAAACTTTTCTCCTCTCCCCCTCCAGAATGTGCAGGTGTTCATCTTCATGAAGGAAAGAAACACGAAGTTCCAACTAGAACTGTAGTGTTTGCTTCAAGATGCCCCAAAGGGAAAATACTCATCTGCAAGTCTCATCTTTCAAATCTGCCTGTGTTCTTTCAATCAAAGAAAAAAGTTTTTTGAGAAAGATGACTTGTGAAGCCTGTGAACAAAGTTGTCTTCACAAGGATACTGAATGAGACATCATGCCTTACAAGGGACACTTATCTTGAAGGGTGACACTGTGCTCCTAAACTAAAACACAGGCACTGTAAAAACACTGATCTGAACAAGAATAAGGATTATAAAAACTGCATCAGAATGTTTGTTAGTCCCAGAAGAGTCAGAAAATGCCATTTTTTGCAGATATGTGCCACTTGCTTCATACTGTGTCTCATGATTTTTTGGGTACCGTTTGATAATCACATTGTGAGCCATATGAAGTCCTATTCCTACAGATACCTCATAAATAGCTACCATTTTGTCAATGACAGCCTGTCTATCAGCAGGGATAACCTGAACAGAGTATCAAGCTACCAGTACTTGATCAACCACAGAGAGAAATGTCAGCAGCAGGATGTCCTTCTCCTATTGTTTGTGAAGACTTCTCCTGAAAACCGTCATCGAAGGGATGCAATTAGACAAACTTGGGGTAATGAGAAGTATGTTCGTTCTCAACTTAATGCCAACATTAAAACCCTTTTTGCTTTAGGACGACCAACAGACAATCTGCAGAAAACACAGCAGCAAAGAGAACTTGAGCTTGAAGACCAGAAATACCAGGATTTGATTCAGCAAGACTTCCTGGATACTTTTCACAATCTTACTCTTAAATTGCTTTTGCAGTTTAGCTGGGTGAATGCCTACTGTCCTCACGCCAGGTTCATTATGTCTGCAGATGATGACATATTTATCCATATGCCAAATCTCGTTGCTTATCTCCAAAATCTCACACAAATGGGTGCTCAAGATCTCTGGATTGGTCGTGTCCATCGCGGTTCCCCTCCCGTAAGAGACAAGAGTAGCAAATACTATGTTCCATATGAAATGTACCAGTGGCCCTCTTACCCTGACTACACAGCAGGAGCTGCATATGTAGTATCAAATGATGTAGCAGCTAAAGTCTATGAGGCTTCATTGACTCTGAATACAAGTCTTTATATAGATGATGTTTTCATGGGTCTCTGTGCCAATAAAATGGGAATTGTACCACAATATCATGTATTCTTTTCTGGGGAAGGAAAGGCTCCATATCATCCCTGCATTTATAACAAGATGATGACATCTCATGGACACGTAGATGATCTTCGCCAGCTCTGGAAGCAGGCTACAGATCCCAAAGTTAAAAAAATTTCTTCAGGGATTTGGGGTAGAATGTACTGCAGACTGGTCAATATTGTGCTTCTCTGTAAACTGTACTATGTGGACACATATCCTTGTTCAGCTGCGTTTTCTTAATACTTGAATATCTGCATTGAAGTTCCACTGAGCCAAGACAGAGCAACAACATTTTAGGTGTTTATCCAAAATTTATGTAAACATGGAAAGAGGTAAATTTTGCACGTGAATACTTGGGGTGGGCAGAGGGAAAGGAAGAAGATGGTACCAGGGTCCCAGATTCTGTTCAGAGACTTACTGGAATAGCTCTCCTGTTGTACTTCAACCTTTTACATTGTAGCCTGTTTTTTTACACTCTTCAAGGGATGCAAGTCTGGATTATAAGTGAACTATAATGGACTTGACTTCTAGACTTTGGAATGCTTGTTGAAAATATCTGTTTCCTTGAACTTGTCAGTAAGTCTTGATGTTTTTTTTTTTAAAGCTACGTGAACTAAGGCACGTGGCAAAAATAATCTGCTATATCAGAATGGAGTAGACCTTTCAAAGCATGAGGAAAGTGGAACTTCTGACTTGATGAATGAGACTATCACAGTAGTTTAAGGTAGTGTAAACTCTCTACAAATATTAACTATTTCTCAATGCTTCCAAAGTCAGTCTGCATAGCTAACAAATAGAGAGTGCTAGACGTGAAGACCTGCTACAATTGTTTTCTCAAAGCTCCCTAAATCTTTGAAATAGGGAAACAGTGTTTGGATGCCCTCTGACTTGGTGGTTTTAAGTAAGAAAGGAACCCCCTTTAGAACCTGAAGCTGTAAAAAACCAAACACTACTCCTGTGACTGATTGGGCTAATATTTCTCTGTCTTCTGAAAACTAAATCAGAATATTTAAAAAGTCCAATCTTTAATAAGCAAATAAGTTAGTTTTCTTCCAATAATGCTTATGTTTTCCAGTATTCAAGAAGTGAAAAGCAAGCAAAAGACAGTCCCCAGGAATGTTACTTAGAGCTAGTTAAAGACTTAAAGACTTAAAAAAGAAAAATTTCATGCTTGTACTAACAAAGAGGGAGGATATTTTCTGTACAAACCTGGACTTTGCATTGAAAGGATAGGGAAATGGTGATTCACACAAACTGACTACACAAATCATAATAACTAAAATATTTCTCCTGAAGTCAAAATTTACTTTAAAATTTCAGGGTTGTTTCTGTCCACAAAACCCTGTACCTTGAATATATCTCAATGTTAATATCACTTGCAAAGGAACAAAATGCCTGTGCTTTGTAAACCAAAATAGAGCCAAGTGATGTGCAAAAGGCAGCCTTCATGAGTTGTCCTGTGGTGCCATAAAGATACTGCAGAGAACCAGAGTTGTAGGCTGCCTGCAGTCCTTGCACAACTCAGTCATGGTGCTTCCACAGACTCTCAGGACAGATATCTTAGTTGCTAATTGCCAAGCCTGTGGCAATTAAGTCCTGTGCAGGATTTGCTAGTTTGAAGGTGTGAGTAGTAAACTTGGTTTAACTAACTGCTACTGCTCTTGGAGCTGTGCTGCACGTTTTCTGGTTTGAATGGGTAATGGCATCTGCCAGTGCAGACAGAATCCAGGAGTGAGCTTGCTGACTGTTCTCTAAGTTGTTCAGATGGAGAGTAGGTAGCTACTGGAACTAAGCCAAACATGTAACTTTCTATAATTGGTTTTGCAGGAGGAGTAATAAGATTCTTAACTTGTCCCAAATGTTGGGCATATAAAGAGGCCACAAATAAACCATTTATCATTGTCAGAATGACTGATGAGTATAACAGCTATACTTCAGAAGGAACAAATCCAGTTCCTTTTCTTGCCTAAACAAATGGATAACAGTACTGGGGATGTATATCTATATAATCCGTTGCATAGAGAGAAAATAAATACACATATAGAGAAAGTATTATTCTATATTGAAGGAAAACTACTTCATCAGATTTCTGACTTGTTGTGATCCATTTAAATCAACAAAACTGCACAGCAAAACTTCACTGCTAGAAAAGCCACCCAGTTCACTGAAGGGAAAGAGGGTCTTCAATCAAAATGTACTAGTAAGACTATACCCTTCCAGCATATCTACATGCTGGGATTTGTTTTCACTCATACATGCAAAAGTAATCTCTAAGTAGCTTTAAGCAGCTAACATCTAAAATGCTGCTTAAATGTAGTTGCCATTATCTGAAAGCCACTTTTGACCATTGAAATACTTTGTTTTACAGTTGGTTTGAGCTTCTTTTGGATTGCTTCCTTAATCTTATGAGGGCCTTGATGCTTCTAGTATGAATTTTCTTTTGCTGCAGTGAAAAGAAGTTGGTTGTTAAATAAAAAGGAAAGCATGAAGGCACTCCTTTCAAAAAATAGAAGAGACATAGAAAACTTCATATTTTCTGGTTCTAAACACAAATTAAGACTTGTACACTTCCATCAGGAATCTTTTTTTAACAATAGTCTCAGTGCTCCAATGCAGGGCTGATAGGTTTTACTTCTACAAATAAAACCATATCAGCCTGAATGGTCACTCCTCATTAAGAGTTTGACATTGTTGCACAGCATATTTAATGCTATTTTTTTTACCTGTTTGTTTGGTTTGCATCAGTTTCCCTTTGATATTACTAATTTTTATACAAAGTATTCAATATTTATTCTTAAACTTTGCTCTGTACCACAGAAAGACAGTTGTTTTGTAAAATTTGTTTTGAATAAACAGACTTATTTCTTTTAAAAAAACCTAAAGAATACAGAAAAGGTAAATATTTCTTGTTGCTTTATTTGTAACTGGCATGATCAGTTCTGATACTTTTAAGTGTTGTTCTGAGTTCCCTTTTACAGGATGATTTTAAACTCCCCTTCATCCCCTCCCGCCCCTGGTGTGTCCAAAAGGCAAAATTGATGTTCCCAAGTAAAGAGAGAGCTCACAAATTTGTTTACCAAGCTTCTAGGTCTGAAGCTGTGTAAAATTGCCAGGCGTTAGAAGCTGAATTTGTTGTTAATGTTATCATTTGTATGTTCTCTTCAGGCAGCCATTCCCCTGGAGGTGTGTATCTGTCTACACCAGATTTCAGATCATAATTTGCACGTTTGGAGAAGTGGCTGATAGTCTGGGGACCAGACATGGTATTTTTATAGGGCATAATTAAATTCAGATAATTATGATTTGTATGTCTCTCCAATTTGTCTGACATAATGTATCAAGTTAAGGTTTTTACAAATGGAGTAATTTGCATCAGGTAACTCCAGTGTCTGAGACAAGGGCATAACTAAAGCATGAATTATCTAAATAATAGTGAAGAAGAGAACAAAGGAAATAAAGTCAGGATTGTAGCATTTCGCTTCTTGCAGGGTGGGTTTCCTTGTTTTTTGTTTTCTGAAGATTTTTTATTTAATTGTTCCCTTTGACCTAGAAACTGCAGATCAGCTAAAACTGGGTTTGCTTAATACTTTTTGTTGAAGTAAGTGATTTAAATATCTGCTGCTTTAGAATGCGTCATTAGTAATCTTTTTCTCAAGATTTTGAAGAAACTCAAGCTTGCAGTTAAAAAACCCAGAAGCCACTCAGAAGTATGTAGTGAAATGTGAATATTCTGAACACTATGAGATGATCTTTTAACACTGGGTTTTTTGTAAATGCATGGCTATAAGCATTTCAGTGACTTCATTATTGCTAATTATTTATTAATCTTGGTGAACTTCAAAGAGGTTGAAGAGAATATACTACAAATGCGGTAATTTGTTTTCTAGGAAGAAAAAAAAATATATAGTGGCTCATATGTGCAGGCTTACCTCCTCCTTGTTGATAAGTTCTCATCACTTTCACTGGTCACCAGGACTCTGCTAGATCCTCCTTGACTGGCTTCATGCATCACTTCAATCTGAATGAGAAGAACATGTTAAAACTGAAAATATTTAATTGCTGATGCTTTTATTTCGAGAACTTTTACTCTTTGAAAGAATGAAACCCAGATCCTACCTAACCTAGAAAGTCACTAGACAAGTTCAAATAATTGAATTCTAGATGTGCAGAAAAAGCTCCTATTTGTATTCTCCACCCTTGCTCAGTGTTGGCATGGAGGCATTCCTTACTCCAGGCAATGTCATATTCTTGCATCACAGAAGGTGAATTATCTCCTTGTGTAGATAATTACAGGCATAATAATATGTTCCTTAGACTCTGGAATACTGTTTTTTTTTTTTTTTTTTTTTTCATTTCCTGTCTGGAGCCAACCCAAAGACTTTACATTTTCAGAGTTCATTGTAGAATGCCCTGGGAAGAAACCTGGGAATCCTCCACGTGCTTCTGAGAAGTGTCTGCGTCCCAGCAGCAGTGTTGGGTGAGGCAGTGCTGAGCACAAGTACCTGTGCAGAGCCTGTGCCCAGGCTGAAACAGAGCTTTTGCACAGCTCCAGTGTTTATTTTGATAAATACACACTCCCTTGTCCTGTCTTGCAGAGTTGGATCATTTCAACTGCTTTCCAGGCAAGTTTTAAGCAGGCATTTCCTCCTTTTGCCTGCAGCTTTAAGAGCACCAAGCACTTGCACTTACTCAAAAGCCAATCTCTTCAAATTCAGTTAAACAACACATCTGCTGAGTTTGCTATTAATCCAAGCCAATATTTAAATCCCAGCAGAATCCAAGTTCCTGAGCACTTTCATTTTTGAGGGCTGATTCTTACATTTTCTATTGCTTAATTATTTAACTGGCTGATGATAATGATGGAATCCGGTAATGAACTGTCCTCATCTGAACTATTATCAGAACAATGGGATGAAAGGGAGGGGGGCATAATTTGCAGTGTAGTCTGAGGAAGTTGATTTAAAAATTAATGAATGGATGTTTTATAAAGCATATACCATGTTGGTGCATACACCTAACCATGTGGGAGGAATGCAACTGATGACTTGCATTACTGATGAGAGTAAAATTAATTCCAAAGTCACTTTCTCAGAGTTTAGGCAAAGGGGAGACCACCTGTATGTTCCTGCTGATAACTGCTTTATTCTGTGCTTATTGCTGAAGTTTTGAGTGGGCCATTTCAGAAAATGGACTGCATTTAATGTTTGCTTTCAGCTTCAGAGGAATAAAGATGAAATGTATGGGTAAGTCAGGGGTGTGTACAACAGACAAGTTGGGTTAAAGTAGCTTGTCTGTCCTTAACAGACAGTTAATTTAGAAATGCTCCATTTTTATTAAATTCCAAGTATAGGTATGTAAATTATATATGTGGTTTTGAGTTCTCTCATAATACGGATATCCCCAGATTTCAGGTAATCCCACCTTAATTCCACCTTTTGTCTTCTTAATGCTTTTCTTTTTTGATAACTCTACTTCAGAAACAGTCTTTGGAGGGCAGGAAATTTCTGTAGACCTCCTGTTGGTAGCTGAAAGAACAAACAAGAAAGTAACATTGGAAAACGTGCTAAAAGTTAAAATTCTACTTCCTAATGAAAGCAATGAGCAAAGTGGTAAATGAGACCTGACTTAGAGAACTGATGGTTCCTTTGTTCAGCGCTGCACTCCGTCTCAAATTGGTATCTTCAGCTCCACACTGTAAGGATTACTTTGGTTTGGCTTCCCTTGGGAAAACCATCTTTAGGATAGCACAGAAAAATGTTAGCCAACTGTACCAACTTGGGTAATTGTCACTTGCATGGTGTTATTTGTGTAGGTTCCCAGGATATTTTGTTTCTGGCAATGGTTTGCTGAATGATGTTGGATTAAAGGATTGTTTCCTGTGAGGTTTTATTACATGAATAACTGTCAAAAGAGTAATCACAGGAGGTCAGCAAGGCTCAACGGCAGGTGTGTAAGGACAGAATCTGAGGATATTATTTCAGAATATGCCCTGCTGTGTCAGGTTTGGTGGGCTTTGCAGGCTCCGAAAGCCCCAGCTGACACTGAGGTGTCTGAGGCTACTGGACTGTCATCCTCAACAACAAAACTACCTGCACTGAGCCTGCTGTCCAAAGCAAAGGGTTACAATGAACTATGAGAAGGGGAATCATACATTTGGCTTGAGTAGAAAATAATATCTGTTACAGTTTTATCTTTGTTTTAGATTGGTAATGAGTTCACAGCACACAAAAGTACAAGGCCAACAGAACTCTCCCTTTTCTTCATTGCTGAATTGATATAGGCAGCCATTTATGTCATGTTAAAAACAGGTATGAAAGCCAGATGAAATGCTGAAAGAATCTGGGTCAGGCAACAAGGAACAAGGGTGAGGTTAAGTCCTTTTCTCTTTTATTCTGGCAAAACTTTCTAATTGGACAAGCACTTTTTCTAAGAATAAAAGCTGGTGTTTTCAAATGCATCTGGCAACACTTTGTTTAAGTGGGTTTCTAAGTGTTGAGAGTTTTGGTAGTCGTTTTTCTTTTTCAGTAGAAGCTGAGGGATACAGTTAAAAAAGATGCAGACATCTTTGAATGAGAAGGACATAGTATCAAATGTTTGATGCAGGAGAGGTCTGAATACTTTTTAAAAAGAAACACCTTAACAAATTTTTAAATGTTCCTGTCATTATATTCTTCTTTCAAAGTAGTTTTTAAAAAGAAAAAAGAAGCACATAGAAACACCCCAAATTATATTCAGTTAAAAAGACAACATATCAGTTTCACAGACAATAACAATGGAAGCTGACATTTCTCCTACCCTGTGTCTTTTCAACAGCCTTATCACACAGCTGGGAAAAGAATTAATTAAAGCAGCCTCTCTCCAACTCTTCTCTAAATCTTCTTGGATTTATACAATGCTGAATGACATAAGGACTTGGCACTGCCCATTTCATGCCTGTTACCTCCTCACAATGACTCTATACTAGAAAGTTTCCTCAATGGAACAGTGAAATCTGGCAGTCACCAGCAGCTATTATCAACTGGCAGAGAATCCTTGTGTTTCACAGGACTGAGATGAAATTCAAATATCTCTTTTTGGCCATCACTCTTTCAGAATGTACAGCAGGATTTTTTTTGTTTTGTTTTTTTTGAGCACTACTTTCAACAGATACCTCTTCCCATCCCTAAACAAGCTTTCCCTGAAGTAGTAGTTGTTCTCTCAAAGGCACTTTTATTTCACCCAAAAAGTGGTGCACTGACATTTTGGAACCAATGGAACAAAAAATGCAGGATGCAGCACATGGAAGCTGCTATGATTGTCAAACTTCATACTTTTCTAATCTGCAGGGAGGGTGCCTGCTACTGTTGGCAAAACCAGAATATTTGGTAAGTTTGCAAATGGGTCCTTTTATGTGTTTTCCCATGAATCTCTGAGTAAAGTGTCTGTAGCATCATCAAATTCACCCTTTTCTGTATTGATGCACCCTGGAGATTCTATTTAGCCATAAAGTCTCACCTACCACAATCACAACAAAACTGGCTGTTATCAGACCTATTACACTAAAAACTATTATCTCCTGGATCTTCTCCCAACTCTATCCTGTTTACACATTGAAAAATCAGCATAGAGAAAAGAGAGCTAAAACTTTGCTACCAAAACATCATTTCATAATCTTACCCACACCTGAATACCCTAGATATGCTGCCAGTGTCTAGCTGCACTCTCTAAATCTGAGTTCAGTCCATTGGATTGCTCTACAGTGTAATTCACAATTCACAATTTTCGTGGATATGTTGTGGAAATAAAGGGAAGCAATGGAAATAACTTCAGAAAACATGAGGACTTTCACTTACAAGAGCATAGTCAGCAATACCAAGTTGTTTGGCTTATTCATTAATCAGAAAATTTTGTAGCTTGAAGGGATGGTTGATACTGGTATGAAAACCCTTGTTGAAAGCAGTCAGCAGAAAAAGTGGAAATCAGTTACAACTCTGATGTCTGGATCACAACTTGCAAGCTCAGACAGCTTCAGGTGATCCAGGAAAGAGAGCACAGGGCAGTTAAAATGAAAGATGACACATTCACAAGAAGCCAATCTGCAGGTGCTTCTTAATCAAGCTGCAAATTACTCAGGTCAGTTCACAATCTGACTCTTGGCTTCTTCAATGACATATTTCAGAAAAGTAGACAGGTACAAGATAATAAAGCAGTCAAATTCCGCTGGGTCTGTTTCACAGATGAATTTGATTCATATTGACACAGCAAACTTCTCTTTCCAATTTGACCCAGAAATGAAGAGAAAACAGGAAGCAAGCTGCTTTGGTTATGCTCTAGAGAATTTTTCAGCTTTTGGCTGGCCCATAGTCAGAGGCTGCTACACATCACTGCATTTAAGTAGTTTCTGGAGCAGGACAGAAAGAAACAGCCCAAATACCTGCCAATTATTATTGCACTAATTACTGTAGAACTGGAAATATAAGGGAAACTCCCTTATAAAATTCAGTACAGTTGGCTGTTTCAAGGTCAGTACAGTATTACCTTTCTGAAGAAGCTGAAAATTACAGTGCTGAGCTGCCTACTGAAAGAACAGAAACAGGAACAAAGGCATAGGAACAAATCAAAACCAGAAATTATCTAATGTCTGTATGGTTTCAAGGTTGTTTTCATCCTGTTGTTTCACTGTACTCCCCTGGATAATACATAATGATGATTAATGTATTTATGAATATTTTAAATTGCTTGATTCTGCTTTTAAAGCAAAGGACATTGTCAAAGGACGTTTTAAAGCAGAGTTTGGGTCTGTCAATTGCATTCACCTGGAGCACCACTACACTTTTCCAATGGGGCTTTAGTACTGCTTACTGAGTTTTTATGAACTAGTTGCATGACAAACATGGAATCAGTGTTGTATTACTTGGCCTACAGAAAATGGTAAAGTGGGCTGTACTGTCCCTAAAGCTGCTAGAAAATGACAGAGTGTGTCATGTGTTCTGTTTTGCTTTGCAGTTTCTCCACCCCTCTAAGACTTAGATAAATTCAGTGAGGGAAACTTGCTGTGCTGCTTGTGAAAAAGCTGTGGTTTCACCCATTTTACACCTGCTCCTGCATGGCAGGACACAGGCACCATCTCTGAGATGCTGATCTCTTACAGGGGATCTACATCCCCCACTGAGGGACAGACAGAACTGTGGGCAGCCTCCCGGTGCCCAGAGACAGCTGGATTAGCTCACCTGGGTAAGTGGCCCTAAGTTAGCTCCTGCTATATTAAGTATAACTCATCACCTAGCAAGAGGCATAGGCCATAGTCAAGGGTTAGGATACATACTCAGCACCTGTAAGGTGTTCCAAGCCCCCCTCAAGTAAATATCACACTTCAGATTCAGGTTTGGGGGGAACTCCCCCATGACATGTTTTCCTGTCTGTTTTCTGTATTCTCACTAATTACCTACAGCAAAATCAAATTCCTTTGGCAAGAACAAGCATGGAAACAGCTAGTCTGCTAAACTTTAGTCAGGCTTGCTGCTCATGCTGCCCCAACAGGAACATGAGTTTGAAGATAATTAGTGGCTTAATTGCTGTTTTGAACGCTGGTGATGACAAAACAATGTTTAGGCAGCTAAAGAAACACCAGAGCATCTATGGTTTGTCACTTAATGGCTTAAGGCAGAAAGACTTTGCCATTCTTAGGCAATATAATTTGGACTTCCTCACTAGCAAAATTTCTGTCAAGCCCCCTGAAAATCTGCTAATAAAAGAAGCACAGAGCGAGGTTCCTGGATATGGAATATTCTTCTACAAGGAGATACTACTTGGTTTCCTCAGACTGGCCCAAGTGTTAATAGCAGTCCACAGTAACAAAATTAAAAGTACCTTTTTCTGTTTCCAACCTCATAGAAATATACTGAACCATAGAAACTAGTGGTTTCTCAAACCATTCATGAAAGTCACATACACCATCTCCTCTGAGTCAGCTAACCTCTCCACAGCCTCACTTCCCCTACACATATCCCCAGACTCTTGCAAGAAATTCTTTTATCCTCTGTCCAGATGTTATTAGTTAAGTGAGCGTTATGCACTAGTGACTGTAAGGAATGCTGGACTGGATCCAATGAGCAGTTGTATACATTTAACTGAGATGGAACCAGCTTAAATTTTATTATTTAAAGAACTGAAAAGGCTCCAGCTGTGTTCCCCCCTTATGAATCTTGTGTTCCAAGTTGGCCATCTAAGATACTTGTATGGTGAGTCATGGATTTTGTATGTGCAACGTGCTGTTAAACATGTTATGTGTTTAACAAGCTCACAGAAATTTTGACATCTCTGCTGCTGTATTTCACATTTATGTTGCACACAAAGAACTCTCTAGTTGAATATTTTATAGCAATTTGTGCTGCCATGTTCCAGCTCTTGCCAGAAAGGTAACTAAAGCAAGATATTTTTCCTTACCATGGTCACTGAGATGGCCAAATTATCTTTTACTGAAATTTTCCAAGAACATGTGAGGCTGAAGGAAATTGCCTTTGGGAAAGTTTCATTTCAAAGAGTAAGAGTTTGGGAGAATTACAAGCAAATTAAAATAGATAAATGCTAACTGCAGTGATTTCTAATAGTTTCTATTATACTTTACAGTTCTGCAGTCCCTCTCATTGTGCCTGAAAGACTGAGTGGTTTGACTCTGTGGACCTATTCCAATTCACTCCATGCTAAAGAACTTTGCACAGAAATGCAGAGAACAAATATGTAGTCAAATCATCAAAAATCATGCAATCAGAAGTGAATCAGAGCAAAAATATTTTCCTATCAAGTGCTACTACACCCCTCCAAGTAGACATAGGGACAAATTTAGCCATTAGTATTCTAGCAGCTTCCATTGGGAGAAAACAGAGTTCTCCTTGAAATAAGGTGTCATATATGCTATTTAAATATTTTCAAGGCTCTTATTATAAGAAGGTCAGAGGTTTTTGCCTTTAAAGGGTTGATCTGTGAATAATATTTAATCAAGTTCTCACAGCTAAAATAAGCACCAAATACAGCTGGCACAGACTTTTCAGCATCACAGTAATTCCAGAACTAGTACTTCAGTCTTGAACAGGCCTGTCCCAGCAAAATATAGAAGTCCACTTGTGAAACCAGAAGAACCAAACAAAACTGGGATTAATCTAAATTTTTTCTTCAGTTTCCAGACCCCTAGGAAAACGTTGACTGAAGGAGAGTCAACTCTGAGCTGCCTTTCTGGATCCTCACTAAGCTAAAAGATTGCTGAGAGCCACCAGAAATCATAAGGACATGGACATGAAACTGAAGTGTGATAGTCATTTCACCGACAGAAACCTGCCCTTTCTCTCAGACATGGTATCAGCTGTGCCGTGTGCAGAAAACCCATCTCTGCCTACATATTTACCAAAAATGGGGAGTCTGACAGTTGCAATAATGGAGTTTTTAATGTCTGGGCTTTCATACCTGTGAAGATTTTTCCATTAGCACCCTGAATTGGACTGAATTTTCCCTAGTGCTCCCTGTTAGGAAAATGGGTAGTCAGCAAGGAAGAGCAAAACAAAATCTATTCTGCAACAAATGTAACTTCTTTTCCTTTCACAGACCAACCACCCCAGTACTGGCATGGTATTGTTACTCTGCTGCCTGGGGACAAAAGCCTTTCTCTCTGGTCTTCTATTTCTCTTTACCACATTTTATTGCCTTTGCTTTCCTTTGTATTTACACAGTCTAGGAACATGGTATTTTCCTGTTGTCATATTCTATTTTGCAAGCTTTTAGAAATATTCAGGCATGTCCTGGGTAACAAATGACAAATAAGTTACAAAACCTGTTTCGAGAAGGTGCTCTAAGCTTCTCTCAGGTTTCCAAGATGTTGCTCAATAAATTCCCCCCATAAGTAAAAGCTGATAGTGCATTGATGCCATGAATGTGAAGAAAGGACACAGAGGAAAGTCCAGAGAGGATAGCTTCAAGAAGAGAAGAATTACACAGCCTCATTTTCAAGCTTGGAATAGGACTCAGCATCCCTGTTTCTATTCTCAGATGCCTTTCAGAGTCAGACTGTGAAACACTTTGGTGAATTTCTCAGTTTATCTGGGCTTGGGTTTTCTGTCAGAAAAATAGTGGTTAAAACACTGACAAGTTCTTGCCAAGTGCTTTGGCATTCTGAGGGAAAGAGCACTCTGAAATTTCAAAGTATGACTCTTTGTAGCAGAGAACTGGATAACACCAAAATGATTATAAAGAATATGTGAATATACATGTAGTATTCATGGCTGTTAAAGCCACTGACTGTGAGTCCCTGGATGAGCTGTAGATACTCAGGCATTCCTGTTTCTTTGCATAGAAATACTCTCAGTCAGTCACCTTCAAGAATTTGAATGGAACAGCAGATTCTGCCTATCAATGTCTGAACAGGACTGGGTTGCACTTTGCACTTCCTCACAACCAGAGTAGTATTTCAAAATAAATTTCACCTTTCTATTATTTTGCAACAGGACATTAAAGGCTAAGTCTTGTCACACAGTTATCCTGTACTGGGTTGTATAACCATGAACTGCAATTCAAGGGACAGAGCAAAGGAGCATCTCACAACTTTCTGTGAAAGAGCTGATAGCAAATGGGATGGGCTGTATGAACAAGAATCAAAACTTAAAGCACTGTCACGAACTAGTGCTGTTCTATCAGGTTCTATCTATATCAACAATTTAATTTAAAAATCTGCAAAGGTACTAAAATGACAAGAAAGAAGTTCAAGAAACAATTCAAGAGACTGCATGCATAAACTGAACAGCAAGAGTAGCTTTTAGCCTGAAGATGCAGTTTCACAGTAGGTGAAAGCCATCCTAAAACTGTGCTGCCACTGACAGGAACTAACTGGCTCTGACCTACTGACCCTACCATAACCCTATTTTCTGCAACTTCCTTTGCTTCAGCCTTAGTGGCCATCCAGTGAGCATTCTGATGAACTCTGATATTAGTGCTGCTTGGAGCAGGTGACTGGGCTGTGTTATTTCCAGAGCAACCTGCATTTCTCTCTCTCATGCAATAGAAAAATAATTACTACAGTTTTGCAGTCTGTTTATTCAGTTTTCAAGGCAAATCACAACTCCAGCAAACTGAGTGCCCACCCCAGTACAAGAGGGGAGCACAGTGCTGGAGTGTGTGTGTGTAGCAGAGCAGGATCTATTCACAGGCATTGTGCTCTCAGCTTGCCTTAAACCAAAAGAGAAGCCAAAACATGAGGTAGGAACTGTGCATAAAAAAACACAGCTAGCATGGTTTGGGGGAAAAAAATGTAAAGATGTCAAACCAGCATGGGAATGGGAAAAAGATGATTTTCCTTTGGAAGCAAAGACAAATGTTAGGGAGCAGAGGAGAACAGGGACACTTGGTGTGATTTTCTGCTGGTATGCCTAGAAAACAAAATGGTCAGGCTGCTGGCCATCCTAATCTTCTAATGTTGAGAAAGCAGTTTATGGAATGCTCTTCATGCAAATTAGAGGGGTTTTTTAAAGGCTTTTTACTAAAGGTTTCCCTTTTGAACAACCCTGAAGGTTCCAAAGGGACCCCTTCCTGCAACCAAGCACAGGGTGGCTGGTCTCCAGGATACACTGTTTCAAATTATCTTCACCCATGTTCCTTTTGCAGAACGCAGCTATCTTGGTTAAATGCACATGCTAACCTCAAATGAGGAACTTTCAATAATTTCCAAACAGAAGCAATGCTCAGCTTCTATGGTTAGCAGAGGACAAGGCAGAAAGTGAACTAACATTTACGTAGAAGGGGAAAAGCAAAAAATTTCACAAATGACTCAGTGTGACCTACTAATGAACCCTTAATTTTGCAAGTATCTGATCGAAACTTTATGAATTATGGCACTTGAAAGCCAAATATTCACATTACATTATCTGCAATGTAAAAGAGGTTCTCATGCTTACATTGCAGGCTTGCATTGACTACCCTGGCTTGGGTATTTGAGAATTAGCAATACAAGACACACTGAGACAAGGTATAGAAAGGTACTCTGTAGGTTAGACTTAGGAAGAGAAACCTGGTGGGTTTTTTGATTCACCCTTATTCATATGTTTGCAGTGAGACATATTTCGTATTCATTTTTACTAGCTGGACCTACAAGGCTGACACTGTACATCAAATTCAAGTGTTCATTCTGTAACAAAATTCAAACATGTGGACAAAATATTGGTGTGAGTCTGAAAGCAGCTGCTCATGGCCTACCTACTGCTGCTGGTCTGGTAATCTTTGGTGATGCTCGCTTTGGGGAAGATTCAGGATGTGGAGCAACAGGTTGTACTGGCCGGGTCTGTTTGGCTGCCAACTTCTTCAGACTTACTTGCCTCTTGTCAAACATTTCTTGTACATCTTCGAGTTTTTGTACAATTCTTTGGGCATTGGCCTTGACAAAGAAAAGGCAAACAACAAATGGTCGTCAGTGCTGGACTGAATGAGTGAAGAAAGGACTTGTTTCAGCAGACTCAGACTAGAGCTGGAGATCACACTCTGCTGCGGTTTATTGCAGCCCAGTCCCTGCGTTCTACTCAGATCACAGTTTCACTGACCAAGACATGGTGACTCAAGCAGTGTTTCTAGCACTGCTCTGAAGAAAATTATGTATGTGTTGCATGACTACTCTTATGAGTAATACTTATTGCCGCAAATGCTGACCTCTGTGGCCTTTTGGAGTAGGGAAAGAGGCATGTTTTAACAGACTCAAATATATAGCCCAGTACACTCTCATAGACAAAGCAAACGGAAATTTTTAACTTCTAAGTGAGTACTGGCACATGTGAGGGGTTTTACCTTTATTTCAGGGGTGAGGATCATGTCAAACTGATTGTAGAACTCCTTCGGGTTGGAGAGCTGGTGTTCTTTAGCTGTAACCAAGAACTTCTCGATTTCAACGAGTGCAGTTTCAGCTCCCTCTTGTGACTGGCACTTGTCCACAGCTTGGGAAGCTAAGAGGTAGATTCCAGCTTCACACCATTGGCTTGCCTTTAAAGAAAGTGGGGAAAGAAGGACTTATCATCATTGACAGTCCAAGTTCTCAGGTGTTGCTTTTAGTCTATGAAAAACAGATTTGCATTTTAATAACATTAACATATAATTAAAGAGGATCAGTGTTACTCATAGCATGCAGCAGTTCCTGCCCACAAGTCACCCTGTCAGCATATGCAGAATTGAACTTGCTGAACTAATGAAAAGCTACAATATTTATTTATACTGATATTTACTGAATGAAATGGAGAAAAACCAAACACAACTTTTTATCTTCATCATAATTATCTGAGTTTATAAAATCCTTCATTTTAGTAAAACCTTGCCAGAGCTGTTATCTGACAAGATTCACTCACCTTATCTAACTGCTTATGCAGCTCAAGAGACTTTCCCAAAATATCATACTTTCTCTTGGTCTCATTGGTAAAGTCATCACAAATCCGCCTGAGTTCAACACACTTTGGTCTAATGGAGTCAACTGCATAATGGTTATTTTGGATGAGCTGTTCTCCATGGAGAGCTAGAGACTGGGCCTTCTCCAAAGGTTCCTGTGCAATTAATGAGAAAAAGCCAGTTAGAATGACATGCACAATGATGCGAAGAAGTGTCTAGAATACCATATCTATAGCAGCTAGAATACTAAATTGAGTGCAAACCTGTCCTTTCTCTTCCAGATGTTTCTGTTCCTTTAGAAGGTTCTCAACTCGAGTCACACTGTCTCCAATGTCAGTAAAACTTGCTTGTGTTTCCATGAGGTTATCCAATGTCAGTTTTACCTAAAAAGCATCAACAACAAAAACATAAAACCAAAACAAAATAAACCCACCCCAAGTGCCATCACAAGATACTGATAAAAACTGCAACAAACATTCACCTACACCTTTGAGAAGAGTCTGCATCTCAAGTTTAGTCTTTCAGCTTGTTCCAAAATGGAAAAGCCAAGGAATAAATCAACAACCAACAATTTTTCAAAGAGTCTCCCTGCTTCTCACTGCTTAGGCCCACAGAGTTTTGACAATCTGTAACTATAGAGTTTATATTACTCCATCATCTGTATTACTACAATCTTTGGGCTGACAGTTGGGCTTTCTGAACTGTAGTCACTTGACTCTGGTGGGATTGGCAACTTACCACCACCGAAGAATCTGTGTTTGATAACTTCACACTTAAATGCAAAATTATTTATCAAGAAGTTGGTGTTCCACATTTTGACCTCACAGTCTGGCACTTTCCTCACTGTGCCTTATTCAAGTGCTGTAAGACATCTGAAAGCTGTCAAGACTTTAATTTTTGAATATTCGTTTCCTATTTCACAATTAAAGTCTTCTCTCCCAACCTCATTTTTTGGATTGCCAGTATACTCTAAGTATGGGTAAAATTGGACCTTATTTAGCAGAGAAGGCTAGACAGCATGAAAAAAGAAATACCTCTCTAAAATCATGTTCAAAGTGTCGAAGCTGCAGGCACTGTTCTAGTTTTAGATGATGCTTGGTCCAAAATTGATCAAAAGCCTTTTCTGTTTCATCCAACTGAGCCAACAACCTGTTAGGAAATTATAATGAACAGAATGCATTTATTTCCTATAGTTTATTTCTTTTAAGTTACAGTAATTGATGGCAGAAAGCAGAGCAAGGAGATGGTGGGGAGCCCTATACTTATGTAAGAAGGCTCTGTGTCACTTCTCCCATAAGCAAAAATTTGAATAAGAATGAACTTTGCAGTAGGACAGGCAGGAATGTGACAGATGGGTGACAGCTACAGGGATCTACTGTAGCAGTTACAGTCCTGCCTCCTGATGTGCAAGAGGGACTCGGATCTGTTCCCTGTGCTGGCAGCCAAGGGCAGCTGTCACTCCCTAGCTTCTACCCAATGCTTCAAAGATCATTCATCCCCAACTGATGCGGATTGAATATGATGCATTTATTATTTTATGGAATGATTAAAACAACTCTAAAACTTGTTAATTTTCTTCACCCATCAGAAACAGGCAAGGGCTGAATCATTTTTCCCAGTCCATTAAAAACAATAGATTGGAAGCTCATAATGACTACTGTGGACATTTTTCCACTTTGCATAAATGATGAAACATTTATTTGCAAAAACATTAATCTCAAGGTGTCATATCTTCAGTAAAATATCTGACACCAGGCTACTGAGTCATCCTCACAGTTTCTCAATTAATTACAAAGTAGAACAGTTTTAAACAAGTAGAAAAACTGAAAAGGAAGTATTCTCTGAATATCTTGTATTTCACTAGACAGGAATTCTTTGGGCAGATAAGGGCTCAGTGAGTGCTGAAATCATCAAGTTTTTGGGGCAAATGCCAATAGCTTCCTCCTATTCTTCTCAAAAACAAATTTCTGTTTTCAATCTGTCCCTGGGCTGGGAAACTTTTTTTTAATCAAAGATAGTCATTGAATTCAAGATGAATTCACAAATTCCTTTTGGATGACTGTTCAAAGGATTTTGAAGTATTCAGTGAAAAATATCAGGTCAGCTTTACTTTTAGCACCTTTGTTCCCAGTGAATGCAGACATGCTGAAACCCTAGCATGGCATTTCTCTTTGCACTGTATCACATGGCACAGCAGAAACTTCTATGTGGTGACTAAAAGCTTTGTGGTAATAACTGGCATTGTAGGAAGGAAAAGGGAGTTCTCTCTGTGTGTGTCTCTGCAGCCATGACACACAGAATGTTTCTGTTATCATCTTCATCTCTTCCTCCCCCAGTATTTCCACAGACACTCACAAGCACACCACCCTCTCATCTCACAAGTTCAGGTGCCACTTTCTGACCAGGCACAGAAGTTTGGAAGCTATACATGTTATGGGGAAAGTAAGTCCCACGTTAAATCTTCTGCCAGGTACTTAGTGGTCTGACCAAAAATTACCAAGAAATTCAGGACTTGTTTTCACTTGCCTTGACACTTTAATCAAGTAACTTCTTCTAAGCCATTCCCTCCTCTAACTTACCTGTTCAATAAATCCTGAGTAGGTGAACCAGTGGCAATTTATAACCTGCATATTTAAATTATTCAAATTACATTTGCATGTCCTAGGAATAAATGAGCAAGTTGCACAAGGTAATTAGCTCCACTGACCTTTCCACTGTGGCCACATTTTCCAGTTCATCTGGACTGAGTTTGCTGCTGGCACTTCTGGTGACTGGCTCCCGGATGCATGTCAGTAATGTGGCCCCCTGCTTCACTGCTAGCTTCAGCTCATCCTGAGAGGAAAAAAACAAGCCAAAACCCAAATTGCATGTACCTCTAACAATACTCACATCTCTTAGATGACAACAGAGTAATGGTAAGGGAGGATTCTTTCATAGGTACAAAGTACTTGAAACAAAATATAAATGCTAACCAAAGGTGAAATGTTTCACTAGCAAAGGCAGAGATCTAAATCTTTTAACTTTGAATAGTAGCTCTGTTTCTGAGAAAAGTAATAATTAGTAAGCAGATTGCATATCTGACCAGGCTACTTGCAGAATAAATTATTTTACTACAAATTGAATATATGTTGTAGATTGTGAGCTGAGGGACTGAGTTGAGACCTTGCACTTCTTAATGGAATTTCCTCAAACAACATTGTGCCATGCTGAGCCATAGTACAAAAGCTATAAGAAGTCATCCACACAAGTGTTGATCCAGCATGAAAAATGAGCAATAAAAAAAGACAATGAGGCTCAAACATTAACTTGTCAGATGACGAATCCCCACATCACTGCGCACTTTTTCCATAAAAATTGTTCTTGTGCTAATATAGCTTAAGTAGTATTTTTAATCTTGTGTTTAACCTAAGACATCTATTGACAGCAGTAATATTTATTTATGATCCTTACTCTACAAAGCTAAACTAGCCCAAATTTTTTTAAACAAAATAACAGTCATCATCTAGTTAGATCTTTCTGTCTATTCCTGACTAGCCTCACAGATGTTGTCTGTTTCTGCTGCAACGTAAGCCCATCCTTTCTGATGAACTCTTCATCAGGAGCCCAGGCTATTTCAGATGTGATCCCATTACTCCCACTCACACTGGAAGTGACACTTCCCCATTCTAACATTGCTGAAGTTGTAAAATGTCCTTTTCCACAGCTGAATTGAATTGACCTCCTGAACCCAGTTGTCTGTCCTCCTCAGTGGTTTCCAGACAATGGACTGCCAAGGGGTGGCAGAAAATTTTGTTAGATCAGAACTCATCTATTACACTGCTGGAGCCATAATGGGGCAACAATCACCTTCAGCTTGCTGTGGTGGTCAGTGTGTGAGGAGAGAAGCTCCTCTGTGCACTGCACATCGTTGGGAAGTTCAGTCTCTGCTAAGTCTGTTCCAAAGGTCTGTAGCATCTGTGCCGTTGATTTTACTGTCATTGCAAAGTTTTCAATTGCCTGGAAAAGCAAAAGCATAAGTCACAGATTGGTTATTCACCCTTAGCCCTTTAAGAGCACTTTGGCTTCAGACACACTGTGCTGCAAGTAATACATGCCTGTAAAGCTGGTCACACTGCCTTTTTTGGGGGTGGATGTGTTAATTACAAATTAAACCATGTGTCACAAATAACCTTTTCACAGGTCCACACATATTGTCACCTCTGTGAGCCAATGAGGAACTACAAGAGCTCAGCAGACATAATGAAACCACAGAGGACATCAGCTCCAAAGCCAGGCCTGGAACTTCAGACCCTCTGCCCATGCTTGCTGGGAAATTCTGCTGCATTTAAAATTTTAATTAAGGCTTTATTTAAGTTGAGAACACTACTAAAATATATAGGGCAAAGCATTTATATTTATACAGTCATTGTTCACTCAGCAGTAATCTGTCTTCCCCTGACTTCTGAATATGTGCATCTCCATCTTGCCTATCTGTACAAGATGCATTCCTAGTCACTTCCTCCCATCTGTCCAAGCTAGTACACAAACACAGGAACAAGCAAATACAAATACAGTTAAAATGCATAAATCCATTGGAATTTTGTTGTTTCTTTATCACTTGGATGCACCAACACAAAATTTGTCAGATATCTGTAGTTTTAATGAAGAACAGAGAAGTGAGGAAAGCTAAAAAAAAAAAAATGCCACCTTCTCAGAGCAGAATATAATGCTCAGACCTGTAATGTGATTAAAACCTTTATATCTAGTAGCAAGTAACTGGATGGAATGTTTTTTCATGATCATGCCCAAAATTGGGGGTAACTGTGTTGTTCTGTATAGCTCTTTATTCTTTGCAATTTTGATTGAATCTGCCACAGGTTTGAGTCAGTCAACAAGCACTAGAGATGCTCTTACACCCAATCAAACACTATGTAGTTGTTGCACATTGCATTCATTTCTCCGGCAATGATGTGAATTCATTGTTGGCAACCATGATACATGAAATTAGGCTGTGTGTTCAGTGAAAAACAAACTGAAAGTAGATCATCATTCAAAAGGTGTAGAGAGAAATTAGCCCACATCTGTGACCTCAAACATGTCCTCCATGAAAGAATGCTAGCCCAGTTCACAGCCTTCTTCCTTTTCCCCCATAAATCCATGTCTGCTTTCAACACAAGCAGTACACATCCACGTATGCTCTATCTCAGTGCTCAGCAGCTGTATCCTGCTGTTCTCAGCAGTGAAACTACTGGATTAGAGTTGGCTGAAATGTCACACTTCTGACTGCAACACAGACATGGCCATCCATGACCAAAGGCCATTTACTGAAAGCCAAAAATGAGCTCTGTGGGCAAGAAAGTCCATAGGCTCCTGGCAGTCAAGAGAGGAGAGCAGAAACAGTGAATGATGCAAGGAGGTCACTCTGTCACTGACATTTAGCCAGTTTTAAAGCTTTTTCAGAAGAAAAGCACTGCAGGACAAGATATGAGAACATTGAGAGAAGCAGCAAAGGGCATGAAGACCATAGCTCAGCAAGACTGGAAGTCAGATTGCTTCAAGGTGCCATGGAAGCTGACATTTCTTTGATGACATCCTCTCATCCAGCAGATATTCCTTGGCTGACTGCACCATGAACTTGCCAGTGTTTCACTTACTAGCATGCTTGCCCTCACTCTCTCCTGTGTATATGAGCAATAAATTGTTACATTTACCTAAGTTACATCTGTGGATGTTTTTTTTCAAGTCTCTGTGCTTGGTAAGAATTTTTCCAACAAATTTAGCCAAAGCCTCTGGGGATTACACAGCCCTACTTCCCTAAATCCTTGGCACATTTTTGTTTGCATGTTTTACCAAATTATGTACTATTGCCTTATGTAAACCCCTGTCATTAATAAATAATACAACTTTTCTTGTGCCTCTTTTTATTCCCTTTCATATTTTCAAATCTTTTGCTGTTTGAAAGCTCTTACAGATGATTCATTTCTTCACACTCCCCCTTCCTGCAAGGACAGTTTCATATTTTTGATACTTTTAACACATAAGCCTGTTCACTCATCTCAACCCCAACCTCATTATAGTCAACCACAGTTATAAATGTAGAAAATAAATGTTAGATGAAATTGAGATTCTGTATTTGCATATTTAGAAGCCTGAAATATTTTGTGGTTCTCAAGGAGACCAAAATTTAATTTTGTAAGGACAGCAAAGCAAAAAAAAAGTATAGCAAGAAAGTGACAAAAGTGATTTGACTTAAATTACCTCAGAAAATCTCTTTTGACGAGTTAGGTGTAACCTGCCCATCAGCAGCAGGCTCAAACCCAGGACTGCTCAGAACTTTGCAGAACATTGAGGCTCACGTTATATATGGGCTCTAATATACCAATCTTGCAAGTAGACCACAAAGAGAGATGCAAACCTTGTATAAACTCTCTGTGAAATTAATTACTTTTCCAGGATCATGACCCAGTTTAGCCCATTTTTGCTTAGGAAGAATGAGACAATATTTTGTCTGCTAATGTGCCATAGTTTGGAGTCTGTTTTTTGTGACCAGTCAACTGGTTACCATAATTAATTGTTTACATTGTTTTGAAGCAGACACTGAAATACATTAACCAAACCAAAAAGGGAAAAAACAATCAAACAGGTACACTTTTCCTCAACAGAATAAAATAGTGTTTCTCCCTTCCTCCTAACAACTGTTTTTCAGTTTACCCAAAATATGACCCATCTGGAGTGCATGCTTGTATAGTACAGTACAGAAATGAAAAATAAAATACAGTGCCCTGAATATTTTTATTCTCTTTAAAGCATGGACATAATTAAATATTAAAGTGAGACACTTGACCTTGCTTTTGACCTTTGTAAAGCTAGCATAGTGCTACAGCCTATTTTCAATTTCAGCTGAAGGCCTGTGAATCCCATAAATTATTTAAAAAGCAAGAGAATGTGCCCACAGGCCTTGCTGAGTAAGAAAAACACAACACTGCTGGGCCCTGGGCCAGGTGTACAGTGAGATACAATTACTGCTTCCATGACAAACTTTTGGGAAATTTGCCTTTCACTGTTTGGGTCATGGATTTCCTCTTTCCCTGAGTCCCTAGAAGAATCGATAGGCTGCAATGCAACTGAAAGTTACTGCTTAATGGTTGCTTTGCATGTGTCACCCAGAGAGCTCTGGTGTGGATGTGTAAGAAGAACAGCAGCACTCACAGTTCGGTGGTGGATCCACTGGCTGTGGCCGTACTCCAGGGTTCCTCCCAGCTCCCGGGTCAGCTGGCTCTTGTCAATGTAGCCATGTAGATCAGAGACAGAATTTAACATGATGATCTGAAACAAATCCAAACACATTGGACTGAGAGAAATAACGAGCCTCACAATCAGTGTTCCTAGGATCTGGGTTTGCCTTAGCTTATATGACCACTGCAGCTCCACCAGAGGACATCAGTTCTCATTTTGCACTTTCTCATGCCATGGCCCAGTTTAATTTCCCTAGATTTTGCCTTCTCAACATGTACATGGACATTCTTGAACTAACCTTGGTTGTCATCATCTTCCTCCTTGCTGAGCTGACCCATTTTGCATGTGCATCAAGAACAAAAGTATGGTATTGATAGTGCTGACACAAACTTCCATAAAACAATTTATTCTCTAGATAACATTTATTTACAGAGAAATGGCAGCACAGGCAAATTAAACAGCTTCCTTAACACCAACCACTTGATCCAAGGAAGTGGTGAAATGGGAAATCATTGAGAGTAAGATTTTTTTCAGTTTTCTGATTTTTTTGCCACTGTATATTCATTGTATCCATTGACATTTTTCCATTTAAAATCGTAATGGAAGAGAAAGGAGAGATAAACCTAGATCCACTTTTTTACTTTAGAAATTTACTTTAGAAAAAAAAAAAGACATTACTTTAGAATGTCCTTACCACTGGACTTGCTTGAAGAAAGCCAAACAAGATTGGAGCTCAGCTTCAGATAAGCAGTATTGCCTTGTGGCAACCACTGTAGATTTGTCAACACAAGTGGTTACACAAATAAAAATTATCAAGTAGACCCTCACTCTATTCTTTCTCACTTCCACCAGTTCATCTTCTCCCTGACCCCCATCTTTAAACACAGAAACAAAGAGATCTTGTTGATGAAGAAACTGTGGCAAAGAAAGGTGAGCATCTCAGCCAAAGTTAAAGGAAAAACTTCCCTCAAGGTGCTATGAAACACTGTTCTGCTATGATCAAAGCCAGAAAGCTCAAAAAGCTGCATCATCTTGAAAAGGCCTCACACTGGAACATAAAGCCTATGCACTAATTCTGAATTGGAAATCACAGTTGAAAAAGTAAGTCTTAACTGCTTTGTAGCTCTTCCCCATCAGAGATGTTGCTGACAAGGTGGAAATCTTCTGATACTTCAGACTTCACTGAAACCACAGAGGAACACTGTCATGCAGATTTCTTTTAGGAAGAATTTTATGTTTGCTTTAACCTGGTATGCCCTGCATGAGCCACAAAACAAACCTATTAATATTGCCAGCTATGGTGTTACCCAACAGGGTGTGGGTCTTCACCATGCACAGATACCTGCAGGAGAAAGCCTGACGAGGAATCCAGTATCCATCTAAAAAACCAATCAAAGGGAGCATTAGCATCTCCCATGCTGCTTGCCAGACAGAAGACAGACACAGTCAGTCAGCTGGAGAGTGCAAGGGAACAGCAGTTTAGAAGAGAAGGGTCAGTGTGGAATATGGAGCTGTGGGGGAGCTGCTTCTGGATGGGTTGAGCTGTCAAAAAGAAGTCACAGCCTACAAAGCTCAATGAGGTGCTCACTATGGGCAGACTGTTCAGCCTTTTAGGTATGTTCTGAAGATGCTTTAATTCACGTCCTGTGTTGGGAGGTTCCTTGGGTACGTTTCTCGGTGTTCCATTTGAATTCACAGATTTTAATCTCAGATGAACACTGCTGTGTCTCCTATATTTCTATATCTTAATCCTGGTTAATGATATTGAGCCAAATCATTATCCCAGTAAAGATCTACCTCATGAGATTTTATTACCCACATTTGTATGTCAATGTGATATAAATCCTGCATTTCTTTTTTGTGTCTGTTTGGTTATTTCAGCCTTTATTTCCAGCTCCTGTTTGATCTTCTGGTTTCTACTCATTCCACTGTTGATTTAACCCAGTAAATCTCTTTTGTTGAACATATTTACAGTCTGATAGCTCAAATAAACCATTAAACAAAGGTTTCCTTAACAAATGCACACAATATTTTTGAAGCTCCTTTTGAATACTCCTGTCTTGGTCCTGACTCACTTGCAGTTGTGATAGGAAATACCACCCACCACGGGCCAGTTATGACATTAATGTTGTCATAGGGCCAAACACACAACACAAACAAACAACCTCCAAACAATTTAAAAGATCATGGTGATATTAAAGATAGGTATTGATCCCTAATTCCTTGAGTAAGGACATCTCCAATGGGACAAGAGCTCTCTGGTTCTGTTCTCCTGCTTGGTATTTAGGATGCTGTCTTCAAGGAGGACAGACAGACATTGTTCTCAATAACTTCCTTGCTCTGGTACTGGGGTATACAAAGACACGCCCAGATGGTATTTTTAGGATGGGCTGCAATACATGAAAAAAGCCCCTTCATAGAGCATGACATATTCCAGGAATTTGGAACACCTGTAACCCTAAGCAACTTAGAATAGCTCAGACATATGCAGGCAGCCTGTACATAAATCTGACAGGCTGCCTAGAGATATCTGGGCAGGAGGCAGGCAGATCCAGCAAGTATGTCAGGCTCTTAGTTTTTGTAAGGGTGCTCAATCAGAGCTCTGTGGAAATACCCAGGATGGTTCAAAATGTCAAAACAACCCCAAACTAAACTGATATGTTGATTTTCCTGCCTGTAAGAAAGATAAGTTACTATTTCATACTTAATGCAGTGCTTGACTCCCGCTTAGAATTAACCTCTCTTCCAACCTTGATCCTTTCAAAGTTGAAATGCAACTCTGATGTCAAATAAACTGCTGAAAGTATAGGAAATGTTGAACTGCTGGAAAATGCCAGTCCTTGATGAAGGTGTCCCTATCCAGGCTGCAGTCACTGGTACAACAGTTGCTACAGTCACAGATTGTGGAATATTAAATATAGGTACATCCATTTTTTAAAGTACTATAAAATAGTTTGGTTTGTATTAAAACATAATTTTTTTCATCAATTTTGCATTTCACCAAAAAGCTGCCCTTATCCAAGGACAGTAAATATTACAATTTAACCATAGTAACCAAATTTATGTTCATGGCTCCTTTTCTGTATGCACTGTAATAAACAGCTGCTGTCTCTCACTTCAGGAGAAGCAGAAAGTGTTTAAACACCTGAACTTCAAACTTGAGAATTGACAGAGCTAGAATTTGCTGGAGGAGAACCATAAGTATTTTGCAAAATAATATGAACCCACAAAACAGTAATTTCAAGTCCCTCCAGTAAAGTCACTGTGGAACACAGTACTGAGTTTAATCAAGGATGAAATATCATCAATAATCATAATTCAAGTTTATTTATAAAACTTAAAATTTTTGACACACATGCAAACATGCTGCTAAAAAATCGCCTAAAAAACCTCTCATAGAAAAATCTCAAACTCTTTCAAGACTGTTAACCTTCTTCAAATCACAGTCTCATCAACCTACAGCATATGCCAAGTGCATATAAAAATAAGTAAAGCACAGACTCTGAATCTTGAGGGCATGGGAATCATAAGACATTCAGAATAAGCAATGTTACAGGGACAGTCACTGCTCCCATGGATAATCCATCAAACAGTGCAGAATTCAGCCCTAGGCTTTCTCTGCTCTGTAGTCCTGAATACTCCTGTTTGTCACTGGGGTGGCATCTACCTCTACCTCCCCTACGAGGGGAACCCCTCCACTGAGTTAAAATGCCACTACTTAAAAACTGAGTCACATTTTATAGCTAGACTGGACATGGGAAGGTGTCCATTAAATACTGTGTACCATCCACTGCTAATTAACTCTTTGGCATCACCACACACACCCGGATGAAAGGCCCCAAGTGCCACTTGCAATCCTCAATTTTGAGAAATTGCTGACAGCCCAGAATTGTAGAAATGGAGATAAAGAAAATGCATGGACAAAAAATGCATGCTTACCGGTACCTTCATTTTAAAGTCATCTCGATAGAATTTAATGCCAATGTCAGCGATTGCCCTTTGGATGAAGCGGGAGGGTCTCAGGACAAACACCAGCTGCAGGTTTCCTGGAAACGCTCCCTGCAAGAAATACAGAGTCCTTAGAAGGCCCATTTCTACCTTACAAGGGAATTTTCAGCCAAGTGTTTTCTTACCAGGGCAAAGCAGGTAGGACTAACTGAATCTTGCTAAGTCCAGCTGCTCATTGCATCAGCTGGTTCACTCAGCATGTGTTTGTTGTCACTATTTCCAAACCCAGTGGGAAGACTGACCCATGGATTTTACTACCCAGCCACATGCTGTTTCGTGATACAGATTTATCACAGAGCTCCAAAGTTCTTGACAAGTGCCTTTCTCCCCCGGATCCCAACCCCACCAAATCCCATTTGCACCACCACACCAGAGTGTTTCCCATTTTTCAGGCTGCAGCCACTAGAGGGCAAAGCTGGCTGACCACGTCAGACTGGTGAAAGAAGCTGGTAGCACAGATGGATTCCCCAGGCTGACCTGCCTATTCACTCTGCAAAGGGTTTTGAATCTTTTTAGCCTCAAATATTTTTACACACAAGCAGGCACCCAACACATTCATCAGACATGGCCCTGCCTGCAACACCCAGCCTACATCTCTCACACTCCTCTGAGCTCATCAAGCACAAAAAAAGAACAATCTCTTGAAGAGAGCAGCAAAAAAGCCCGAGAATGAAAAACATTTCTGTCTAAACACCTTGAAAGAACTTAAAGTCACCTTTGTCATCCCTCCATCCTACACCTCTGTGCATAAGTGCTTGGTCCTCACACAGTAAATGCTTCTAGTAAGAGATGTATAAAACCAGCTGCTTTTCTTAGCGCTGAAAATCAGTGCCCAGCTCTGACTTTTGCAGATGAGATATAACAAGCTATTAAGAATTTCTGACAGAGGTCATTTACTGCTGTGCAAACACAAATCCCTTGGGAACTATTTCTTTCAGAGCCAGGCCACGTCATCCCTCCTCAGGGCACAGAAGAGGTACCTCTTAATACTTCTCTAGGAACCAACTTCAAATTACTAGAATTTATATTGCAGTCAACCCAGAAAATAAGGAATTTTTCCTAATTCAGCAGTAAACAAGTCTAGGTAATTTGTCTCTGCAGCTTTCTCCCTCTCTTATTTAACACTTACGAGCTGAAGGGCCAGGGAGAATCTGCATCCACAGCCAGAAAATGGGAGCTTAAAATGAGCACAGGAGGCTGTACTGTGTGCTGAAGGTTCAGCAAACAATTTTAATTTCTAGAAGATAAATAACAAAAGCAAGCACTTACTGCTATTCGAGTCAGGGATGCCTTGACTGCACTCCATTTGTCCCGTCGTCTGTCTATGATGATGATGAATCCAATGCTGGCAGCCTCCAGACTGCAAAACAGATGAAATAGGTGTGCTGGGTTACAGGGAGATACTCCCATTCCAAGGCAGAGAACTGCAGCAAAACACAGCCTCTGTCACACCACGCTCAGAGCCCATTATGAAAACACAACGTACAGTGGAAAGAATGAATATTTGGCAGAAACGCACATGAAAAGGAAAGCCAGCAAAATTTCTCTTTCCAGCATAAGGCTAGCAGCTTACACAAAACATGAATATTTTATCTGCTGAATCTCTCAGCTGCGCTGCTACTCTGCTGCCAGTCTAGGTGATATGAATAGTTCAGGATCACAAGTTACAAGGCTCTTTTGAAGACAAAACCCCCAGACTGTTTGGGTTTTTTTCTGCAAAATTAAACACCCCCCCATAGTCTTTATTCTCCAAATATGCTGACACCTGACAGGGCACTTAGATCCAGGGCATCAGTATCCCTTGACTTGTGTACACAAAGTCCCAGGAATTCTGGTAGGCAAATCAGAAACTGAAGAGTTCTGTTTTGCCAATGACAAACTTGTTCTGGGGATGCAAGTCATTCAAAACCATCCTTTTCAACATATTGACTAGAATAACAGTTCCTGTTCCTTCTCAGTGCTTTTCAAGGAGGATCTAGGAGGCTATGATTTGGTGCTCCATTCTATCTATGTAGACCTCATAAATACCCTATCCTCTCTTCCCTCTCAAAAATCCCACTCTGGAGTGCAAGGCTTCAGTGGGACTGCTCTTCTCTCTGCCTCCCAAGAGCACTCAGCACTGGAGAAGCTGAGAAACACACACTGAGTGTCCAGAAACTTCACAAGAGGAAGAGGCTCAGCCATGTCAGGACAAACCAGAGGCAAGCAGGAAGAGTATAAATGTCATAATCAGAGGATATACTGCAATCAAACATCTAAACAAAGATTAAGAAAAAAATCATTTAAAATTGTCTCTATTCCACTGTCCATGTAAGGACCAGCCCAAGAACACTGTTTCCATGGGTCATTTTATCCAAACTCATGTCAATAATCTATTGAAGACCATCACTACAGTAACAACTCTGAGATCTTGCTGCAGTTCTGCAGGATCAGAAACTGAAAGCCAAAGTATTGTGCAAAACTGGGATGCCATCTGAATGCTCCTAGTAGTTCATACTGCTAACAGGAAAACTTACTGAATTTTCCAATTCAATACTTTTACATCATGCCTCTGAGGATTACAAAATTCATTGACAATACATGACCTTTCCTCTTTAGTAGTGCAAATCTAAACTCTCTGCAGAGGACAGAAAATGTGTTTGCAGCAGTGCCTCTCAAGCACAGGGAAGAGAATTAATCTGTTTACTTTTTATAAATACACAAATGTAAACATACCCTTCAGTAGTCTTAGATATACATAAACACATACATATCCTTCAGTAGCTCAACATATATTCCACAGAAGAAAATTCTTTGATAATGCTCAAATAAAGACAACAAATACATTGTGTTGCAGATTGTTACAGAAAGGGAGAGAAACTAAACATAGAAGTCTCAACCCAGAGTCTTCATGTTCAAATGATGTTCAGAATAGCATCAGTTGTTGGCACAGAGATAAGCCAGTGGTACTTGTATGTTTGCTTTTTTATGCGGAGGGTTTTTGTTGCTTTGCTTGTTTGTGAGGTTCTTTGGTTGTTGTTGTTTGGAGGGGTTGTGGATTTTGTTTTCTTTTTAGCTAGATAGGAATGACTGAAGTCCTAAATTCAGCCAGGGAAACAGAGAGTGTCAGCAAGTGATCCTATTTCAATTAGCATGCTGAAAGGCCATGCCAAGGTCTGAATGTCATTTGGCACCGAGGGATGGATGCAGGCAGCCACAGGAAGAGGCCTGGCTGAGATGGCAGCATCAGCACAAGTGGATGTACAGCTGAGAACCTCCACTCAAGTGTGCATCCAGAGAAACTTTGTTTAAAAACAAACACACACACACACCCACACCCACACATTCTATCAATGTTTTCTCAGTGTCAATACTGTAATATCTCTACCCTCATTATGGAAATGTATTGGGGGTTCTCCAGTTCTCTGAAAAGAAGGATTTGAAGACAATCCTGAAGAGCAGATAAACATCAGGCTTACCTCCAAAATAAATTCTGGCACATTTGCCTAGATCTACAGATGTCTGGCAGAAAGGTTCCCTTTCCCTGAATGAAATATCTGCAATCAGCAGACCTGTTCCATTCTCAGTTCTATATTCAGGTTAGCCCTTGAACACTGACTTGAGATTTCCTGACTTCTTTTGGAAGGAGAGAAGGACACCTGTTTATCAAAGTACTTAATCCATGTCAAGTTAAAGAGAAAGGAATTCTGGCCATGGAATCAAGCAAGTAAAAAAGGGCTTTCTGGAGCTATCTAGTGCATGCACAGACATTCATGTGCACACACCATGTTACTGAGAGTGGATGTGTTTGTATGCAGACCCCTTTGGGGGAGCACTCTCACGAGCAGGTGTTGAACCACAGGGAAAATGAACCAGACTACAAAAGTCTCAATCCTGTCATACATTTTATCATATGAGCATGTAAGATTAATCATTCTGGAGGGACTTGGAAAGGTACTAACATTAAGTGATGTTATGTGCAATCACAGAGCTTATCTCCACAACCAGCATGAGCCTTATAGTACAGGATATGCAAAATCAAATACTATAAAGGACAGATGTTCTCTCTACATTTGCCTGGAAAATTATGTTGATTTTTCTGGTTCGTTAAGCTCTGAAGACGGAAGTATTCTTCATGATAAATAGGATGAACTGCTTTTCAAACTATACCTCATCTCACCTGATTCATGGCCATACCCTTTGTAACTCCGGAAGAGTTAGAGACTGTTCTCTGTTCTTAGTCACTTTGTTGGATACTGTCATACCTTTCCTGAGAATTAAAGTACAAAAAGTGAACTACTAGCAGTGAAACTACATGCACAGGAATACTGTTATATTACACACAGCATTATGTCGTAGAGTAGTGCTGGCAAAAGTAATGATGCACACCCTTTACTGCTTGCTAAGGTACATGGCAGAGACACTGCTGCATGGACCAGCCAACTGCAGATTGGCAGGGCTCTGCTGCAACCAAGCAGGTCAAGTACTTAGGTCTCATTGAGTCTGAACTCCATATAATTCTGTCATAAATCAAACAAAAGTTGCTGCTCAGGTTCTTCCTGTAAATTAACATCTTTCTCCCCCACCATTTACAGAGATAGTGGCAAATTTCAAATAGTGACTTAAAAAATGAAGGCAATCTTTCTAAAAGCACTGCAGTAAAGACTAGAAAATTCCATGGAAAACTCACATCCCTACAGTGTGGTCTATTATCAAACCTAAGAGTCAAACCGACGTGCTGGTATGCAGAAAATGTTCTTTCAAAGCCCAGCTCATCACAGATCTTGAACAGGTCATTTGGAGCAAACTGAACAGTCACTTATTCAACACAAGTTTTGGTGAGCCTGTCTGTAAAGTGAGATATTACTCACACATATCTCATCATCTGTAAAATAGGTATATCACAGCTTTCCTGACTTAAAAATTTTTAAACTAATTTCTTCATTCTTTGCACATGGCTCTGGGATTCCTCAGGGGAAGAGAAAACACAGAATTCAAATCGAATTAAAGGTCCATCTAGCTCAATATCCTCACTCCAATGTTGGTAGATAGTGGCTACTGAGACAAAGGCAACAGGAAAATGAGAAGGACAATACTTCTCTTGGTGCATGTTCTTCCAAGTCCCAGCATTAAGGAATAAATTAATTTATTCAGTCTGAGTTTGCATTGGAGCCATTGTGTCCAGCTGCCACTGATGGAGCAATCCTTCATGAATTTGGCTAATTTCTTTTGAACCCATCTGTGCTTTTGGGCTTCACAGAGGCTGAAGAAGCTCAAAGCATTTTTGTCTATCATGTGGACAATGTAACATGCTGGTGCCCCAGCATGTGACAAAATCACAAAATCATCTCTCTGCATACCAAGTACAAAGAACTGAAAAGCTAGTTTTGTGGTTTTCTCAGCCACTGCTGCTATTGTATATGCCCTGAAGCCCCTAGCCCTCCCAGTCCTGAAGTGAGTAAAGAAATACTGGAAACAGAGTTCCCTCTGGCAGAGCAAAAGTTCCACAGAGCAGAGTGAAACAATGAAGCTGTTAAGTTCACAGTATGTGGTTTCTCTCAGCTTGCTTTGGCAACTCTTTTGCAACAACTTAGACAAATATGGGGAATACACGTAGGTGGAGCTATAAAACTTTTCACTCAAACTTGAAGGAGGCACGTTTTCTGCTAAGATTCACTAAGCATCTTTTTACAGAAGACGGCAGGAAATAATAAATCATTGCTGTACTTCTCACTAGCACAAATAGCCATGGTCCAGAGATAGGATCAGGGGACTGAAAAAATATTAAGCTCTTTTATATAAACAAAAAAGTAATTCAGCAGTCATGCCTTAGCACATTTTCTCAGAGCAGAGGAAGTCAGTTTGTTCCACTATCCTTATAAAGCTGCAGGCAAAAAGCAAGGAAAATATCCTGGCTGTGGAGCAATCTCCAAAGAATTGAAGTACCATGGTGCTTACCAGAAACCTGTCAGTGGGGAACCTCACTTGCTTTTTCAGCAAATGGAAATCTGCAGAGAAAAATGCACTCAGGGAATAAGCAGTCATGAGACCTGTGTATGTATGTGTACGTATGGCTCCTTCCTAAAGCAGCCTTATTACATCCAATGCCCCTGAGACTTTTCACAAACAACTCCTCTTAGCTCCCTTTAATATGCCATCTTGGCTGCTGCTCTTCAGATCTATTCCTGCTCCAATTCAGTTCAGCTTGCCCTGTGCGACGCTTTCTCTTCCATGGAAATGACACAATTCCTAGAGCTTCCAGTAGATAGGGAAGTTTCATAATGATTGGAGAAACGCAGAGGCACTGGTGTGCCACTGTAGCCACTGTGCCACTGTGTACTGGTAGCACCAGTATAATCAGCGAACCACTCAGGAAGCAAAACTCTCTAGGAAAACAGCAGAAATTTGTGCTTAGCCTCACCTGGGAATGCTGGTTAGATAAGTGACCACATTCAGAAAATCGTCATCAGGTATCTCACTGAATCCTGCAAATTCTGGAAAGGTTATAATGGGTGCCCCATCCTTCCCTCTTCCTCCTGCAAAAGAAAAGTCATAAAGTTTAGTAGGTGATTTTAAGCCTTTGGACAGAATGGTCACTACTCAAGTGGAAAACACTGTCATACTTCTTGTAAAGCACCAACATCCAGTAATCGTCATCAGCTCCCATTTCATACAATTCACTGCAGTTTCATTACCTCCATTTACTCCAGATGAGATCCTAGCCTTTGAGAGTCTCATCTTTTTCATTAATCTTCTGCACAATTCTGAATAAGTGGGTTTTTTTTCTTTCTTTGTTTCCATTTTCAAATAATTACTTGTGATATTACTACAATATTTCCCTATGTATAGGCACAGCATTCTCCAATTCCTTCTAGACATCAAATGAAATGAAGTAACAGAGCATCCAAGTTTTGAATACACACATATAGCTCACAGTACAAGCCTGGGACCAATCCAGACTTAGGTCTTTCCTTAAGAATGTTCAAAGTGCAAGGATGAATTTCACTTATCGTGCTTATTTGCATCAAATCTCTATTAAACAGGACAGGAAACTGCAAAACTATAAGCAATAAGGTTATGAAGAGTCCCTTTATGAGAGATTCCCTGATCCAGATTCAGGTAGAGCTACAGAAAGCATGGAGCCAAGCCTCTTGGAACCATCAGCCTTTACAGTTCTCCTGACACAATGCTCAGCTCCCAGAGCTGCTGGAGTCCACAGCACAAACCCTGTTTACTTGTAGCACCAGCCCTAACTTGGTTCCACTAATAAATCCAGACATTGCTCCGACCACACAGAATTAAAAGGGGTTTTCTCAACAGCTTGGGCTCAAAGCTGAGAGCAGACTGATGAGGCAGCAGCACATAAAAGAACATGATGAAACAAAGCTTTTGTTACAGGTACCTTATTGATTAGTTCTCCTTAAACAGGGTATTAACGACATGCTTTTCCCTGAGTCTTTCTCCTTTCTTTGCAATCTTTATGTAAACCTCTTTTTGCACCAGGCTCAGGAATTCTCTAACAACCCAGTACTGAGTGTAGTTCTGCTGTAGACACAGTTTTCTGAGTCATTTATCACACACAGAGGACTCTTGCCCAAGGGACATCCAGATTCTGGGCTTCTCTTTAGTAAAGAGGAAGCTGTGAGGCAGTAAATTACCTTCCTCAGGAAAATATCCAATAAATTATGCCATTAGAAGCATAGGAGTGAAGGGTGAAAATAAAAAGCATTCTCATTCCTTGAAAGCACCCTCTTAATGCCCATAAATAATCCCTGTTTCCAGGCTGTTCCCATCCACCATTGCCTTTCCCTGTTGATAACTGCAGCTGATGCCACAAACCAGTTTCTCCTGCTCCTGTGTTGGTGGTCATTGAAAGGAGGTGCTCCAGTAATTCCTGGCTATTTCTCTGAAGAGTGAACAGTCCCTTGTTAGTCCTGATCCTGCCTCTGCCCTATCCTCACAGCCTTGGTTGGATTATTTAAATCCGCTCTGTGCTCTCTGGCCATGGAGAGCTAGGATGCTGAGGAATACAATGTTTGAACAAGGTAAAATTCAGAGCACTAGAAAGCAGGAATTTCTAACAAGGAAATGCTGTTTCTTCTTGACATCTGGTGGTATGCTATCAACACACTACCCCTTTAGCCCCTCTTTTCCTTCCTGAAGGTTGATTATTGCTTTGATTACATCTGTAAATGACTCAGTTGTGTTAGCTCATTCACTAAACTCACCTTGCTAGGGAGAAAACAGGCCTACAGAGACTCAAAGGTCTCTTAGCCAAGAGGGAAAGCAAGAAAGCCATCATTCACACTGAATTGAATTGGTTTTCAAATGCTGAGAGAGCCACAGCCTCCACACTGACCTCCCCACTGGCCTTGAGGTGATGCCAAAAGCTGATGCATGGCAGCTGGATCTCCAGCTGCACTGCCTGTAGTCAGCAGTGATGGAGAATATGCTGTCATGCAAATTTAGTCAGGCTTTCCCCAGACTACTGCACTCTAGACCAGGAACTCCAACCAGCAGGTTCCCAGTTAGGCTGGTTTGTTATAGATTCTCACTGACATCTCCTGGACACAAACAGTAATAGCCAGGAAAATTCAATACCAAATTTGTCTGCTGTCTCTTTGTGCAGAGCTCTGTGCATGCCATGGTATTTCATACCTAGTATCTTGTGAACATTCATAGGATTTCTGGGCAGCAAACTTTCCCATTCACGTATTTCAAATATGTGAATATACTTTAAATGAGGAAGATGTAGTAACTCAGAATATTTTGGTTTAAAGCATCAATATTTGCCATTGGAGGATAAGATAGAGATTCCCCTGGAACCACTCCTTCAGCACCCTTTGGTTTAGCTGCAGTTATACCCAAGATTTGCTTAAACTTCAAGTTTCAAATGGTACTTCTAATGCTCCTGATGACCAAGATCTTTGTGTCCCTTTTATTTCATTTCTTGCATCTCCATTCACATACGCGCTCTTCTTCCCTGGCCTCTTCCCTGAGACAGATGAGACAGGCTGAAGATGCACTCTGTGTAAGTGGGTGTGTATTTTTGTCATGGGATCTTCTATAAAAAGCCATCCAAGGAATGAATGTAAGCAGACTGAACACCGACTTCTTGTTTTCACCACTGGCAACAAATCTAGGGCACTCATGAGCAGCCTCAGACTGAACATTCAACAGAGTCAGCAGCTCCTGCCTCTGACTAAGCCACAGGCCCTTAACAGCTCCTGATCTCCATCTCATTCTCCAATGTGAAGGCAACATTTCTTGCTGCAACTACACCAGAACCCCCAGATGGTTCAACAGGGCTGTATTTCAGACATGGAAATAAACAAGGAAACCTTCTATTCCTGCCACAGCAGGAAATTAGGGGGAAGTTTGAGGGAGTTTGGTATTCAGAAATTGTTCAGTACTATGATGAGAAGAGAGCAGAAATGTCTGAAGTGTTGAGTGGCAAGCAATACCACAAGTATGCTATGAATGGGGTTTTCCTGCCCATATCTGAACTTTGAGCAGTAGTTGAGGTAAAGGAAAATGATCCATATCCACTTGGATAAGGGATATAAGGGAAGTTCCTTAAATACCAAGGGTGTCTGAAAAACTCTCTCCTCTGTATGAGAGAGCAATTCCATACATCTAAATGTTAATGCCATTTTTTTTCCCCTGACACTAATCCAAGAATTGCTGCAGTATGCAAATTTCTGCAGAATGTGAATTGACAAGCTGCAGCCCCGTTTTTTCCTCAGCCATCAACATTTCTTTCTAGGGAGTTGCTACAAGATTTCTTCCAGTCCTTGAAAAACTTCAGCTAGATGCTACTCAATGTCTTGAAAGAGCAGAAAGCACAAATTAAGAGCCAGTAGGGACAGTCTTCAGTCAGTCCCATAGCCGTAAGAACTGAGTATATGGAATTTGGCCCCAAGAACTCTCTATATACCTTCCCTGTGCTTGCTGGGACTGTGCATAATCCCTACACTCCTGGCCATCACTTGTGAGAAGAGTCCAGTTGCCAAGAGAGTAGAAGAGTTTACAGCCCATCATAAATAAGGCAGATAGGCACAGAACAAGTTCCAGCAGCTCCATAGAACACCAGAATCAAAAATTAGTCCTCAAGAGGAAAAAAACAAACAAACAAACAAACAAACAAAAAAAAAGACACTGTCTAGAAAGTGAGGGTACAAAGAGGGAGACAGAAGTGCTGAAGAGAGTGAGACAATGAGCAGAGAGGTGAGAGGGGCTACTTTACAGCTGCCAGAGCAGTCTGTGCTATTCAGAAGTGCCAGCGCAGCTGGGCCTGAGGACTGCCAGGAGCAAAGGAGCTTTTGAGGCATGAGCTGAGCTAAGGAGCTCCAAGGGAGAAGCAAGCAATACCTTGATTTTAGTGTAGTCAGAAGCAAAAACAAAAACACACTGAAAAATAGGCATCAGGAGAGTGGCTGTGCCTGGAAGTTTCTCTGACTTGCAGATCTTCCAGGCACTATTAGATGCCACCATGCAGCACTCTCCAAGCACCACAGCCACCCCCAGCACCTCCTGGCAGATCCAAATACTGGTGCCCAGCCAGGGAGCCAGCAGCTGGTGGCAGTGACCATTGCAAGCAGCAGCCACGAACACTGGAGGTTCAGTTGGCAGCAGGGGAGGTTCAGGCAGTCCCACAGCTGAACTAACACAAGGCTCACTCCTGGCTCTGTCTTAGGGCAGCCAGGCTATCCCACAGCAGCCTCCTGTGGCTGGGTCACTGCTTCTCAGTCATACCCCAGGCTGTTCCATCATAAGTAGCCATAGAATTTTGCCTGCAGAGGAAACCCAACCTGAGCTCTACAAGCTGGAGCACAACTGATGTAAATAACAACAGGATTTAGAAGAGCAGAGGGCTTAACTGCCTGGTGAAAGGCTAGACTTCCAAGGAAAATATTACTTCACCTTCTGCCTGGCTTGCAGAAGGAGAATGACAGCAACTCATTCCTTCTCTTTCTGGGCACATTCCTTAATTTGCTCAGCTTTTCCTCTTCACTTGTGGCTCAAGAGGAAAGGGAAAGGAAGAACCTGGGTGACAGGTCAGAAATCAGAGTGAATGTGGAAGGTTAAGAAATTTAGAAGAGATAGCACACAAGCTGTGTCAGGGTTGCACAAGGTACCCATGGTAATGGGACCTTCATTCACTCTTATGTGTGCCAATCCCCCAAGTCCCAGGACACAGAGCACCATTCATAGCTGCTCCTATTAGACAGACTTTCCAGCAACAAATGCAGTCTGGATAGCTGCTGCAGTGAAGATGGGGCCAGAATTCAGCTGTGGAAACAAAACAGCTGAAGTATTTGGGGAAGGAATATATGAGGGGTTATGGCAGCTGAGAAAATTTAATTTTGCTTTGCAGTGTAAAGGGTGTGACTGAAAAATGAGGTGTGAGTGCTGAATTCTGAGAGCTTTCACAGCTGAAGAGGTATGTTGGTATGACTGATGTAAAAGCAGAAAGCCATCACAACTGCAGGCCAAGGCCCTGAACACAATGAGGATCTTAGAAAATCTCCCACTCCTCAGTCCTAGCCCACCTATGCTTCCCAAAAAAATCTATGGTTGAGACAATCCGGGGCTACGCTGAAGCCCTATTCTATAGCCAGCAGCTCCTCTAACTAGACATCACCAAATATGCTGACCCCCTTGGGAAATAAAACCAAAACAAACAAAAAGGCACCAGCCCAACAAAGGGGCTATAGTCAGGAGAAGTTCCAAAAGTTAGTCTGCAAGTTTCCAGAGCTCACCTCCCCAGCCTGCCACAGACACTAACTCATCAGTTAGTATTGGAAAGCGTTCTCACAAATGCTGCTGACACGTGCGGGCTTAACTCCTTGGGCCTGCCCACATTCAGAGAGCTCCCCGAGTCATCACAGCCCAGCCCTGACTACAGCTCATCTCCTGGGTTACACAGCCAAAAAGTCTAATGATACCTGGGCGGAAATTTCACTGCTTTGGTCAGGTCTTGCTTTTTCCAAGCTCGGTTTTTTGGTTTTCCATGTTGATTAAGGGTTGCGAGTGATATTAATTTCTCATTAAATCATGCTTTCTGGGTCTCAATTTTTATAAAAGATCCAAAAAGATCCAAATTGTCCTTTTGGCAAGGTCAGGCCAGGTTTTCCAAAAGGCTCTGTTTAAACGGGAAGCAGATGGCCAAACACCCTCCAGGTTTTGCAAATTAAATAAACTGGCTTCTGAGTCAGTTACCATTTTCAGATATACTCTCCTATCCACTGAGGTCTGTTAACAGGAGCAGAACACAAAGAAAATTATTCTCACTGCTAATACACTTCGTGACAATTTGTCTAATAAAGTCGTGATTTAGCAACATGATCCATTATAGCTGCAAATGGCAGATTGGGCTCTTTGACAGGGTAATTACAGATAAGAACAGGTTGTGAAGCTAGAGATAAAAAAAGAGGGGGGGGAAGGAATAGTAGCAGCTCCAAGAGCAGACTGGTACAGCAGTTTATTAGTCTGTCAGCAAGACAGAAAAAGTATTTTACTAGTGATTCTTTATTCTTGAGTAAAATCTGGAATAACCACGTTTTCAGTACTAATCAACTTTGCAGTCTAGTTCCCTTAAGAGCTACAGGAAACACACAGACCTAGCTGAGCACTCCTGTTGTATTGTCACATCTGTAGTCCCATAACTGGGAGTTTGGTTTTCAGGGAAAGGAAAGAGTCAGCAGTGGTATCAGAGGGCTAAATCAGCACATGAGAAAAGAGGTGACCAAAGTAAAATTACGTGATTAAGGACATTGCCACATTACACTTCAGCCTTTTCCATTACCTCAGTGGATCAGGGAAGGCTTTGGACAGATACCCTGTTCTTGGCATGAAGTAAGGTCTTGATTAGTGTGGTCGGTGGAGACCAAGACAGACCTGGTCCTGACCAGGACACACAGGAAGCTGTTAGTAGGTAATACATTCATTATAACTAGACCCTGATACAATCAAACACCAAACTCATTAGACTTGATATGTAATTCCTACCATCTGCTTGGAGACCACAGGACAGTCAGATCCCCTTAAGAAGTTTGCACACAGCAGAAGTGGAGAGAAGTGTTTCTAATGAGTCATGTCCAGAGAAAACAAAGGGCCTTTGATTCAATCATTTTCCTCTTTCTTTTCTGCTTTACTGCAAGGGAACACTATGAGTTCACTGCATCTGTTTCAGTTGCCAGCTGTTACTAAAAAGGTGGTATTAACCAGAGAAGTACTAATTTATGACAAAGTTGAAAGTCAGCCACTGACTTTCTTTATCACTGGACAAAAGCATTTGGGGTCCGCAGGACTGAACAGGAGAGATTGACAGAGCTAGAGGCTGTGGAGTAACAGAAACCAGACTCAGTGCTACATCCTCTGGGCTCTGCACAAGCATGGAAGAAGTGACTGGCTGTATTCTGGGGGTTGCAGCCTCCAGATTGAAAGAAACCCCATCTAGTTTAAATCAGTGTATACCACTACTAAGTTGTGCAGATAAACATAATTTATGTCTATAACGCTCCACAAGAATATTGGAATTGTATTTTACTGCCCATGATGGTGACACCAAAGAACAGAAGGATTTTTTTCTCCAGACAGTGGCTACTGAGCTGCAACATTTCAATATGGAAAACCAGGAAATAGGCTAAGTATCAAATTTGCAGCCACCATGTAGGCAAGCGCTGAAGCACCAAAATATTTGTGGTTGCTCAAACCTAATGAAAAGCAGCAAACAGCATGCTTTGAAAAAGCTACAGAACCATCTGGAAAAAAAAATCTAATTCAAATTAGGTCATTTATGTGTGAATGACTTTAATAAGAGAAATGAGGCAGAAGAGTGCCCCGTTTTGTTTCCAATGCATGAAAAAGCCAAGCTTTTGCTAAAGGAAAAAGAAAGTTACATTATTTAGAGAAATGCATTTTTAAAAAGTACAGTAATGTCTGGCTTGCAACTAAAGTTCTCTTTGCAGGAGGCAATAGAGGGAGAGTAAGAAAGATTCCTGCTGTGTTTTACCTATGACTCACCAGTGGTGACCAACAGAATAAGACACTTGGCCAAAGGGGCTTCTAAGCCTTCCTTATCTTCTTCACATGCTACCATAGGGATTTTGGAGTAAGGGACGCACATTTTCAAATTCAGCTGCAAACTTCAGACTGAAATCAACTTAGAAATTATGAACTATAGTGCCCTGTTATATAGTAGGATGTTATTTCTGGACTGTACTGAGGAGATTTTAGATAAGCCAAAAATTCTTAAAATGTGATTCATTATTTATGTAGATGGGGCCATGAAAGACACCTTCTCACTCTCCTTTGGTATTTGTTAGTAGTACTTCTATGTTGATGACCCAGTTATTTGCTGATTCCTAACAAACAAACTTCTCAGCCATTCCTTCTATGAAGAGTAATTTTTCAAGTCTTTAAGCAGCTCCCATTTAAACAGCCTTATTTAAACACCTTTCTCATCACTTCCAAGAAGGAAATAATTAGATAAATGTGAAGAAATGAATTTGCAAAAATAGCAGGTGAGAATACAGACACTTGTGAAATCCTGAGTCCATAAAGAAATATGAAAATTCTTTTTTTTTTGACATTTTTATTCCAAGTTTAATGTTCTAACTGGAACTGGGAATGGGTTTTTTCTTCTGTTTAGTAAACCACTTTCCATAAGCTGCTCATTACACTCTGTATTCAGCTTTTGCTATTCATCCCAAATATTGCAAGGTAATGGGGTTCAGAAATAGTAATGCTCCACATTTTACTGGGTAAGCAATTGAATATGAGGCACTCAGCTCTCAACAATTCCTACTTACCCTGCACTGAACACAACAATGGGATGAAAAGGATTTGAGCAATTTAATGCAGTTATAGACCCTGTCCTGCCCAGAGGGTTGTGTTCATTAGGAATTCTGGGAAGGTGGGACCCTGAGATGTTTTACTGCAGATCAAAAGGCAGCTGGTTCCACCTTTGCTTAGACAACACCCTCTGTCTAATGCAAATCCTTTAGTTATAGAGCCCAGGAAACTACCACAAGATCCTACCCAGAAGCCTCCAAAATCAAGTTTTAATACTCAGAGCCTCATAGAGAATTCTGTGTAAGCTAAATTTGGATTTCTTTTGGCAACTTGGAATATATTTTAAAATGCAAAAACACAGCAAGGGCTGGGCCTGCTGAGCTGACCATTTCCAGAGCTGGGCTGGTGCATTCTCTGCACTCTATACCCAGTGTTCCTTTCCACAAAGAGAGACAGGCTTTTCAAGAGGACTTTCTTATAATCTCAGCATTTTGTGCAAATTCATGACACTTCACTGTTTCTATGGGGAATATGATAAGCAAATTCTGAATTTTCTTATGTGCAGAACAGGCAAAAATGGAGACAAAAAGGATTTGCCAGAGGCCACACAGTCAACAGTGGAAACTGTTTTAGGACCCAGATAAGATTTTATCATCTACAGTATCCAAAATAATGTATTAAATAATTTGCCAAATATTTCAGTATCAGCTCTTTCTTTAGAGAAGGAACTGCGTCACTTTGTGTGATTGCAAACTTCAGGCAAACAAAGGACTATGTAATAATCATATCTTTTAAAGATTAGACCCTTACACTTTAGCAATGAATCATTTCTAAAACAAAGGCAAACGAGGAAGAAGGGGGAGGTCATTAATAGATCCCTGTTAGACGAAAATCTTTTCCCACAAACAAGATGCTCGGACATTGTGCAAAGATATGTAGTGACAGTTTTGTTTAATTTTTTGCCCTCTAAATATGTTCCTCTTGGTCCATTGTGGAGAACATGGAAAATGAACTTGCCTTAAAAAAAGCCAAGTACAGCAGCTTGGCATTTATTGATTCCATACATCATGAATATCGGATTGTAGCAGCACTTTTCAGGAGCAGTATGAAAATACTATTGCAATTGCTGTACAGAGCTAAAGGGTGACAGTCAGAACAACATATTCCAATATGTTTCCATGAGAATCATGGAGCATCATTACCAGCAACTTCTTACCTGACAAGATTGCAAATTGTCTGTGGAGCTGCTCTATTATATCCACTGCTACCAGTGGCCGTATCTCCTGCTGCATGATTTCGTCTGTGGAAGGGAAAACAGAAATCTTCAGTGAGTTCATAAAGACTCAAAGATAATTTTTTCCTCCTTTGACAACCCAGTAAAATGAAGATAACACTCAAAGAAAAAGAGCCTAGCTGGACTATTGCCTGAGCTATTATATGACTACTGTGGTAAAGATTGTGATACTTACAGAGACTCCTCTTCAGCATGTTAGCTTCATCTATTGCCTTGTGATTTCAGGGAGAGCTTTCCATAAACCAGCTCCAGTAGATTTTCCAGAGCTTGCTGCAGGTTTGCTCAAGCCGACAGCCTGTTCCTTACTGCTTCAGGTTCCATATTAAGTCATTGCATTTGGCCTCCCACTACAGCAGTTTTTCAGACTTTGAAACAGTGAAGTCTATTCCACATCTGTGGCCGTGTTCCACCCTGAACTCTTGGATCTCTGCTAGAGAACTTTGTGTAACCAGCCAATCCACATGGTTTCCTTTCCTGACGCTTTTTCCGCTACAAGCAAATACATAGTAAAAGGAGGAAGTAAGGGCCTGTGAGACTTTCTTCTCATGAAAACAAAGCCTGCTATTTTGTAATAAAGACTAAAAAGTTAAAAAGTAACTTGGCAAGTAGCTGGGCAAAAATGACCTCAACTTTTATGTGTGATCTATGGAGTGAAAAGCAATTACAGTCTCACATGGAGCTAATTTGATCTCTTTTTGTAACAGGTGCACACAGTTATTTTCCCCACGCTTTATACCAGTCTAAAGCAGTAACATTTACTGAGAAATGTCTGCAAACTCAACTGGCAGGATCAAGGTTTATGTTACAATAACACCTACTGGAACTACTCCTTTAGCCACTGTACAGAACAACAACCAGTTCTGGTGCTGTATCTATACACCTCTAAGTGCCCAGACAACAGGTGGAAGGAAGGAGGCTGGGTCCAGATAGACCACAGACCTGAGTCAGGGCAGGCAGTTGTCCCATTTAAGCACCAAGATCTTAACTGTGAATTCAACACAGGCACTGAAATACTTTTGTGCACCTGGTTCTAAACTAACAGTGGAGAAACAGAGAGGGAGATCAGAGAAGTTAGAGATTAGCTTCTTTCTCCTGTACCCTAGTCTACTACCCAAAATATCTTCTCTGTCTTGTTTTCAGACATCCACCCTGATCCTTTCCAGAACCAGGGATTCTAGGTTTTAAATGACACAATGTCACAGAATTCACAGAATGACTATGACTAGGTTGGAAGAAACCTTCAAGATCAGTGAGTCCAACCCATGCCCTAATACCTCAACTAGACAATGGTACCTGAGAAACCTCAGGCATCAGCCATAAAAGGAAACACTGTTGATTTCAACACCCAGCAAAGTTATTGTGACATCTGTACAGTCCCACAGGTGGTCAGGTACACTCAGGTTTGACCAGGACTGAGATTATGCCAAACATCTGCAAAAATAGAAAAATGTTTTCTACAATGGATGACAGAATCACAAGGAGGCTCAACAGAAATGTAAATTAACTAGAAAAGGTGCTACCATCTCTCACCTCTCAGAGACTTGCCCAGCCCTCCAGGGTAACAAACCTGCCAGTACTTCAGTTTGTGTTTGGTGTGTGCCAGTGTGAAGACATCATTAATATCAACCAGTCTTGAGCAAAACAAAAATTCCACCACCCACCCTACCCCTATTTAGTTTTATTAGCTTGCTCTAAACATAGCTTAGTTTCTGGATTCTAAATATCCTTTCTATTTCAAAAGTTTTTTGTGGTAAGGATAAGACGAAGCAAAAGAAACAAGAACTACAGAGTGCCAATTAGTTCTCATCAAATCTCCTGCCTGGGCAATATGAACTGCACGGGATTTGCTGGAAAACTCACACTCAGGAGGAGATGCTCAGATGATGGAAAGGTGGTACAAAACATGTTCAGTCACTAGGAATCACACATTCAATAAGTAAGTACAGTCTACACACTGACATGCTGGGAAAATAAATTGCAGCAGAAGAAACTAGCAGGAGACTGAGAAAACCTGAGGAAACTAGAAGGTTTTCATGAGCCCAAATGGCAAATCACATCATGTGGCTATGAAATGTCAGCAGCTGTAGCCAACAGAACTCAAGGTCCCATTTGCCCATTTGTATCTTCCTCTAGGACAGTCCTTAAAGGTAGTTACTCCCCAACATGGAAGAATTTGTAGCACTATAACAGCACAGAACTTGCAGTAGAAGTCCCAGTCCTTGGAAACATGATTACCTGAGGCTGCTGGAGGAAGTTTTTAATCTTTAACTAGAAGAAAATCTTGGGGAAAAAAAATCATATAAGCAAACCAAGAGACGCAAGTCTGGGTTTGTTACAAAGCTATGATATTTGCATAAGATCAATGAGCATTAATAATTTATATCTTCCCCTAGCTTTATCTCAGGAAGCTCTGAAGTCTCTCTGGTCTGTACTGCAAGTGAGAAGGCAAAAGGAAGTGCTGTTCACCCTCCTGGACAGAAGCAAGGTACCATTTTTCTGTTGGATTGATATTCCAGCTGAGAAACCATTTTTTCAGGGTGACATGAGCCAGTATTGAGCTGACAGGTTCATAGACACTTCAGAAAAACTTACTGATGATAGATACATTTTAACACTACATGGGGTCAAGGGAAAGTTTCAGGAAGCTGTAAAGCTGTAGGACCTTGACAACTAACTTGTTTCATTGCAACCCTTGCTAATACTTACAGAGGAGATTGGACAAACTCCTGGTCACTTCAGAGCAGTCCTGTCCTCTGATAAAATCTGTATAGGCATGCAACTCAAGATCTTATTAAAACATACACCAGAGGAGTCTGGAACATATTCATTTTGGGAAACTCAACTCAGACATTTCCCACCTTCTGTATGATTGCTCTTGTGGTCTTAACTTTTTTTATTTTTTTTTAAGAGGCAGTTATTCATGGCCTCTAAAATTTAAAAAAGAAAAATGTAATTGTTTGGTGTTACACTGAACAATCCTCTATACAAGTCATCAAAGATTAACATTTCCATATATCACACAGTTCTACATGATTTGAATTAATTAAATTTGTCAGGACAATTTAAATTTGAATAAGGATGTGATAAAAGAAGGGGGGAAAAGAGAAAAAAAGAAACAAGTCAGTTCATTTACTCTTGGTTCTCCTCTCAAACTATTATAAATCCAATTCCTAGCAGAGGCCAGTTTCAATGCAGAAGAATTAGGCCTTACAGTTTTGCTTCCCAAGGTTTTCTACCAAGGGGGAGAAAAAGAAAAGCAATTACTATAGCCATCTGTCCGGCACAGCTTCTCCTCCTTCCCAGCTCTCTAGGGAGGCTCACTGGAAATGTGCTATCTGATCGCCAAGGAGAAAGTAATTCAGTTATGTTTCATAATTCCTCATTCAAAAATGAAACCTGCTTGGGCTTGCACAAACACACTTGCTTATTCTGTGTCTCACCCATCTGTATGTGCTCCCACAGCAGGTCTGGAGGAGCTACACCAACAGCAAATGATTAAAAGCAACGAAGAATATCCCCTTGTCTTTTCCTCTCTTCTCTGAGCAGACACAAACTAGTTTACATGTTAATGGCAACTAATTGTTTCCAACAGTGCTGTGGAGGTGACCTGCTGGAGTGAAGGACTGAACTGCACCAAGCAGATTGACACAGCAGTGCCTGTTGCTCCACCAAGGACAATTAAAGGCCACCAGCCACAACAGGACACTGGGGCTTCTTTAAGTGGCTGAAGGGTACAACAGCCTGGCCTTCTGTTGACTGCAGGAGACAACGGCTTCAATACCCCATCTGAAGTCACTACTCTTGGAATAATGGGTTACAAATTTTCAGAGCAAAGTTCATCTCTTCTTGAGAGAGCCTAATATGTAATTCACAGGGAAGGAAGACAGCTGGGACTGAAAGAAAATCTTTTCTAAAATAGTAGTGTACATCAGCCTACTTCTACTTTGTGCAAGCTCTGTCAAAAGTTATGCTCAGAGCTTTCATAATTGTTTGGAGAAAAATCAGATTGCTGATGTGATAGAAAAGGGTCAGACAGGTTAATAAGCATGAGGCCAGATATTTCATTTTAAGAACATGAAAGGACACCTCATGTTATGTGTTCTCATGCTCTTTAAAAAGTACCAAAAGATAAATCCAGAGTTTGAAAGTTGCAGAATTCCTACAGTTCAGAACTTCTTCCAGGTCCTGAGTCTGCTTTGCTTGTCACTAATAACAGCAAAGCCCAGCAGAGCTAAGTTAGAATGCAAGAATTAAACACACTAAGGAAACAAATTTGCACTGATAAGGTTTAAGCAGGTTAAAGGATTTGAGAAGATTCTGTCCCACCAGAATTCCCAGTTCAAGCCCTTAAGCAAAACATTTCTGAAGGTCAAAAAGAACTTCAAAATTATTGTATCAGAGAAAGAATTTCTTAGTTTGGATTCCTTTTTTAAATTTCTATTTATTTTTCTTTCTCATCATTTGTGCCCCTTGCTTACTTTCTGAAAAGGTTTGCTTATTCTCTCAGCCCTAGCAGACAAACAGTGAGGTCAGTTACTGATACAAGTTGCTGTGCTACAGATTGTTCTAAAGAGGAACTAAAAATCCAGCTATAAACAGAAAGGAAATCCCATCCTTTCTCTTATTCTTCTGCACATTGCTGTCACCTCTTTTTTTGATAATCCATGTTAAGTCAACCGAAAACTAAGCCAGGAATAAAGTTGTTGTAATAAGGTAAAGCAATCATTTCCTTAGTGATTGATTCTGATCTGGGTTAGTTCTCTGCAAAGATGCTTGAAGGGTACAAGTGCTAGTAATGCATGGGGCGGGGGGGGGGGGGGGGGGGGGGGGTGGCAAAGCCAGGACTACCCCATCCAGCAGAGAATCAGACTTAGGTCAGCTAAGACCAAAAGCCAAAATTAAGCACAGGTGACTGGTATCAACTTTTCTCTCAGATCAATTTTTCACCAAGCACGACTGTAAAACCTACAGAGAGTATTTGTTTAAATGCAATTTATCTTCTGATTAAAGTCAAGTTTCACATCAATGTTTGGTAGCCAACTTCCAAAGACTGAAGATCCTTCTGAAATATTTAAGTAACTCTTGTTCATGTTTGGAAATATCTGCTTAAGTTGCTAGATTTTTAGTTGCAACAGCAAGCCAGCTTTATGTACACTAGGGTAGTAGAAATCTGGAGAGGCAAGGTTAGGAGCAAGACTCTGTCTTGAGGGATGTATTGCCAACATGTTCCAATCCCTTGAGAAGAGGATAGACTGAGGCCATGGTGTGAAAGGAAATGCCTTGCAAACTTTCCCAAACAATCTCCATGACAGGTTAGAAATGTATCTTTCTCTGAAGAGCTCAAAAGCCTGTGAATCCACCTGGGCAGAAGCTGAACTAGTGCCTGATGTGATTTTCTGTCATGCAGCACATCTGAAGTTTTGTCCTGTCATTACACTGAGTTGTGATTGGTATTTCCAAGGCATTCTGTGCAACTTAATGATGGATGTACAGCTTTACCTGAGCCTGGCTCTGCAGGCACATATTTCTGCTGATTTTAAGTATTTCAGGGAAGACTGCTCAAATTCTTTGGATCACTGCATTTTTCAATTAATCTCATTTACCAAATTTGATGCTAATTTTAACATAGAATTACAGGAGTGGGAGAGGTCACAGATTAAAAAAACCTGTTCAGAGGCTGTGTTTTCCTGCGCTCCAGGAGTGGTTACAGACTTCATTAAAGTTGTTTCTACAGGCAGGAACATACACATTAGGAGACTACTGCAGCTGACTTATAAGGGGGAGAAAGTAGAGCTGTTCATATAAAAAAACTGAAATCTTGCCCTCCCAAATGGAAATGCATCCTCTAGGCATTATGTCAGCTTTCTAAGCCCATGTCAAAATATCTTGGAATACACTTCCATGGACGAAGAAACAGATTTTGTTGTTTTTTCCATTTAACCACTTCTTCAAAAACAGTCTTTGGATGCTTTATTTTGATGGAGATTTTTGTTTGTTTGTTTTAAAAAAGTCTTACAATTGATTGGTAAATTTAAAAACATTGAAATCTTTCTTCTGCATAGGTAAACTTCATTTTGATTTACTGTTGGTACATTCTGCAAAAATACACTGATGTGTATAAATTCATGCTTATAGCCACACTTCAAGGATTTCAATGACTACTTATGTTTAGAACACACCATACGTTTATGCACACGTCTAGGAATTCTCTGTTAATAATCCCCATAAAAGCTAAATTTACAGACTAATATTAAATTCTCAAAGCACTCTCCACTGTTGAGTTCAAGTGACTTCACATCCCAGCCTATTATGAAGATACTTCCTATTATACTTCTGTAAAATAGTAAGAAATAGGTAAGAAATTATTAACAATTCTTCACCCTACATTATGAATTATCTGTAATCAGAAAAGATCTAAAGAAACACACCACACCACATCATTTGCTCAGCAAGATATTGCTTGATTTCACAGACCACCCCCTGGTGGGAGGGTGCTACATGATACTATCCACAAAACTGAAACTTCCCAGATAAAAGGCATTAAAGGCAAAGTTCTAATCTCAGCATTTGAGAAATAAATGCAGATTTATAGCAGCATGGGACAGTCTCTTGCCTAGTGCCTCAGTAGTAAAAACTTCTTGATAGTTTCTGATTTTTGCGAGAGAAAAGTTAATTCATCTTCTTCCCAAAAATCTGTCCTTCACAACAATGCTGGATTGCTAGAACACAAATTCCTGCTCAGAGAATAGAACAAAAGAACATTTCCATAATATCTTGTTAAAAACCATCATGAATAACAAAACCCACATGTGGCAAACTGTAAAGCTAAAATATGCTCGCTACGATGGCTGGACACTGAACTAATTAAGAGATGCAGCAGACTGTACAGCAGACTTCATTCCTCTCTCCCCAGCCTGCCAGCAGACAAGTTTCATAGCTGAAATTGTATCTTAGAAAAATTCTAGCCACTGGCTCTGCCCTGAACTCTTCTTGCATCCAGCAAAATAATTTCAGAGCCTATTCACATAATTTCCGATCTCAGGAGCTGAAGGACTGGTTGCTTGCTCACTGCTGAACAGAGGCTAGTTAGCTCAAAAATATTTCCCTGGTTACCGTCAATGGAGACAAACCGTGAGCCACAGCAGCCACCACTGCTGCCAGCAGCATCTGAGTTTTATCTCCGGATCAAATACCGCTCAAGAGATCTCCCAGCCACCCTCCTGCAGCCTTCTCCAAGCTGTCACCAGCAGCTGAGCTCGGATGTCCACTAGGAGAAGCAACAGAAAGACACCGCGAAGAGCGGAGCCCCCCCTGAGCCCCCCGAGGCACTCACGAGCCCGTGCCCTCCCTGCTGGGCAGCCTGGCTTCTCGGCAGTCCCGCCGTGGCAATGAGCAATGAGCTCACCGAGCCGGCGGGGAGGGATGGAGAGAGGCAGCGCTCTGTGGAAGCAATCCTGGATCCAACCAACGGTGCACCCAAGAGCTGACGCTCTCCTGGAGGAGTCTGAACTAATCGCTTAGTAACAGCTTCGAGGCAAACCACAGCAGAGACCACTGCCTCGCACCGTGCCCAGGCTATAACCCTGCCCGCGGTACAGCAGCCTCGTCCCGCCTGGACAGCTCTCCTCAGGCTCCTCCAAACTAAAGGACGCTCTGGAGACATTCACAGCTTGGCACAAACGAAAAAAAATACAGCCCAACAAGCAACAAAACAGATTCACTTGCTCAGACTAAGGCATGGAAAGGGCTTTCATTAAAATAACTCTAAATAGTAGGGTATTCAGGGCCAAGGGAAACCAGCAGTGCTGCCGTCAATAGCTGTCTCGGAGTGCTATCCCGAAGGCACACCCACATGTCAGAATATAGTCCTGTTGCTTAAAGACAAAGGAGAAGACTGTGTGAGACCTATGAATTTGGTAGGAAACATGACCTCAGGTTTTGAACAGGGGAGTAATCACTTTTATATATTTAGTTCAATTAATACTTCAGGACACAAGTTTTCAGTGCATGAAGGGAGTACGTGTGTGGCTTGGTGAAGGTAACATCACACCTACAGCAGTCTGAAGCAATACTGGGAAGCAACATTAACATTAGATTAACTCATAAAATGTACTGTCCCCCACAACCCCCAGCAGCTCTGTAGCTTTAGATACAAATCACTCTTTGCCCAAGCTGCGGTAGCTGTCCTCTAGGATGCGTAATGTAATGGCAATACCTAGTTTGTTCTGTGTCTTCAGGCTCCAAGAAGACAAGTGTCATTCATTTTATAGATAGGGAAATCCAGACCATCAGTCAACCTCAGTTTTCCCCAGCTGTAAATTGAGGAGCAGACCAAAGTTGTTTTTACAGACAGGCTACTGGACAGTGGATCTGGCTTAAGGATAATACACCCAGTATTTCCATCCTTCTCCCATCAGCTAACCAACACAAACTATGACAATGCTTATAGTATAGCATGAGAAAACTAACAGAATTTTCTATGTAGTTACAAATAAATGACAGATCTAAGCAGAACATCACTGTGCTTGGTACAAGATACACTGAAGAGCTAATGACACCTGTAGCTTTACAGACACTACTTGGTGGATAAAGGTGTATCAGGAGAGTGGCAAGATACATGGATTTTATACTGCACTTCCTTTCCCAGCCTCCCCTACACTGCCTGCCAAACAAGTGAATTCATCAGTTGTAGTAGGTGTGCAATGTTACTCTCTGCTGCCTGTACCAGTATAAATGTCCACGTGTAACCAATGTACAGAATCTGTCTCCCATTCCAGACACCTTGTGCTCCCCTGGGAGCTTCCCCTCCAGCTCTGCTTGTGCAGAGCAAACAGATCACATCCCAGTTAGCCACCAAGCCCAGCTCAGCGCCAGGGGAGCCAAGGCAGCAGCAGAGCTGTGCACAGCTGGGTCCCCAGCCAGGTGTGGGTAGTGCAGGGCCTCTCCTGGCACCATCTGTCATCTTCCTGCTGGGATTGGCCTCCCTGGGAGCACAGAGGGACAAACTTCACAGCTTTACAGACAAGTGTCACATTGGTCCCGGTGGCTGGTAAATGTGCTGGATTATTACAGTCTAAAAGGCACTTTAACCCTGTGTGTAGAGATGCTGCAGAAGTAGCAGATCCAGACATGGAGACAGAAGATTAAATGCTACTCTGCAAGTGAATGTAAATTACTAAACTAATGTGGATTCAGGATATAAGGAGAGGAATGAACTCACCATGAAAATGGCACCAAGAAATTCCTCTCAGGCCACTACATTCTCCTCAGGCAGTACTTTAAGTTTCATAAGCTAAATTTACACATCAGACATTTTTTCATTTGGGTAATTAGTACAGGTAATTTCAGTATGCACTGGCAAAATGTCTTTGCCAATCTGAAAAGGCTTAGTTGTGCCTTTCTCAGAAGAACAGTATTTTGTACTATCCAAACATTGTCCTACCAGTATACAATCCATACAATAGGGTGATGCTGATGTTTCAGTTTTTGTTACTGGAAAGCAACTGTATCACACAATTAAGTTTACTTTAAAAAATAATATTAAAGGACACAATCCTCTCTGGCTACGATACAGCCCAGTTTCATTGAAATAACTTGCACCATGTCAGCATCTGTCTCCACATGTTCATGTGTTCATACCTGTGGGCGTGGGCTTCCAAAAGCATGACAAGGAATGGCTCACACCCAAGTGCCTCTAACTCGGAGACCATCTTCCCAGATTCTTCCACTGCAGGACCAGAGAGGACCACTAGGTTCATTGTGTTTGACTTGTTGAACACACAAGATGTTCATGGAAATTGGATTAAACCAGCATTTTAGAAAGCTCTTTAATCTCATGTTAAAGACTTCAGGCAACTGAAAATCCACTGTTTCCGCTAGAGATGGCCTAACACAAAGAAACTGGCTTGTGTTTCACAGCCCCCACTTTAACTTACAGCCCACTGATTTCTATTGTGGTTTTGACCTGAAAATTTAAGTTGCTCCCAATTTAATCCATTCTCTGACAGATGTCACTTCTTGAGTTTAGTGGTAAAGTCAAGGGAAAATGGAGCACAATTATACCTTTACCCCTCCCCATTTCACCTCAGCTTTTCCCAATGCTAGCAAATGATGACTTTACCAATTAACAATATCCCAATTTAAAAATCAGGTCTTCAGTTCTGTAGACCTCCTCAGAGGTGCCCCCAGAAGCACACTATCTCAAGGTAGTGACTCAGGAGTTTAGACAAGTAGCTTAAACTGAGCAATCCCCAGTTTAATGACTCATAGGCACAGGTTCTGAATATAAATAAGGCGTTAAGTCTGTGCAAAGCAAAGATGCTGGGATATTCCAGCATAGAAGAAGGTGGGAAAAAAGCTTGGTCAATAATTCTCATCTGTTGTAAAAGTCTGGAGGATACTTTTTCCCCTTAAAAATGGAATTAACTAATAGGATCAGAAATTTGTGCAACAAGACACTTGGCATAGTCCAAATGTTCGTATATAGCTGCACTGCTCCAACCAAGCATTTATTTATCATTCCTTTATACTTGACCTTAAGTATTTCTAGTAGATAATTTGCAGGTGGTGAAGAAGGAAAGTCCATGTCTTAGAAAACTCCCTGGTCAGGCTAATCCACAGTAAGATTCAGGTAATGAAGCAGCAGTACAATTTGTATTAAAAAAATCAGTACATTATCACAACAGAATTGGGTCTTTAAGGGAGGCCTGAAGCAGCAGAACTGGCTGAATTTGGAGAATAAGCTTTGTGGGCATAACCAGGGTGAGAGCTCTGCACAGGCACTCTCCAACCCCCCAGCATACTCAGCACCATTCTCCCCTGAAATCTTCTCCCCAGACAGTTTACACTACAATTTAGGTAATAAAAAAAGCAAACTGCTCTATTATATTGCGGTAATAAGTCCCACAAGTTAACAAAACATTGCCAATTATAGCAATCTGCCTATCCATGTTTAATGCTTTTCCATTTCACTGAGTTGTTTCTTATTCTGGTATCATGGGAGAAAGGGAAAAACATAAATACCCACAAGGCCTCTGCTATAACTTGCCCTCTGAGAATTTGTTCTCTTGATCCTTGCAGTACTACATCTCTCTCAGAATTCTTTTAAATGAAAATCAAGCTGTGCCCTCCCTGTTTCTCTCATAATTGTCTGGACTTTTCTGATTACGTAAACAGGGTTTTAGTATTTCTCAACCACAGCAGAGCACACTGCATATGAATGGCAACAGGTGTAAAGAAACACAAGCATCTAAGATAATTCACTACCTGATTTAAGCAGTCACCAGCCTTGAGCACAGATGAAAAAAACACATTTATTCCCTTAAAATATATAATCAACTTGCGGTCTCAAGCTCCACTGCATTCAGAGACAGTCACAGCCAGCACAGGACCCATTCATCCATGTAAAACCCCCCTAGGTGTATGATCCCATTGGAGGACTTGAGCATCACAAGACAGGCTAACTAGGAGCATGTGGGGACAAAGGGGCCAGTTTGGCAAGAGGTGTCCTCAAGCATTAAAGATGTTCACCAGCAGCTGGTCAACATAAATAGTCAGGTCTGTGCTGAAAAGACACGAGCCATGGTCCAAGAATGATGTATTTCATGGCAAGAGGCTATGCTTTGCTTTCTGCCTCAGTATCTGTTTCGTGAGGAACTGAGGGCACTCCAACAATGAACAGCCCTGGACTGGAGTCCCTGCCACATCTCTGCTTGGCTTTCTGGGAGCTTCTTCCCTTTGGTTCTCATAGCTGTGCTAAAACCAGCACCTTAGAGCTGCAGCTCCTGAGTCTCAAGGTCACATAGTGGTATTCAAAATAGCACCATTTGTACACCAGACCCCAGAGGGCACTTCATCACCTGTAGGCAGCTCATATAGCCTGTTGCAGGGAGCCAGGGCTGTGGAGCTCTGAGCAGGTGCCACGTGGCCAAAAGAAAACTGCCCTTCAGCTAGCCCCTCACAGCAGAACTTTATTTTTGTGAGCATTCACTATTTATCCCTTTACCTGAACAGAAGCCTACAACCACCCCTGTAACCACTCATCAGAACAAAACACACAGATTCAAAGAAAGCCTTGAAACTTGTATGACCCAGGAACTGGAATGGTTTGGCACAACACTGCTTGCTGCGGGGTACTGCTGATAAAAGGCAGGTAACCTGCTGGCCACTGCAACCATGTGGCCTCCATTTCTGCTGTAGTTACCTGCATGCCTTCCATATCTTCTCATTATGATATCTAATACACAAGATAAAATTGCCACAGAATATTCAAAGGGCTCCACAGGCATGGTCTGTATGTGTGTCTTGGGGATGGACAAGGTGGAAATTGTTCCATATTTTGGAGTGCTTGAAGTACTGAGTAAACATCAGCCAATTGGACCTGAGCAACACTCCAGCTCCATCTTTATACTGCAGAAAGGGTACCCCCCCTAAAGTAATGGTAAGCCAGGACATGCCACAGGGATCCTGCATTGCCACTAGGTTCAGAGAAATCCTGAGAAAAAGGCAATCAATGAGTCTTCGCTTGTAGGACTAGGTCGGGCAGACAGAATCCAAGTTCTCTGGGACAGATAATTTTTCTGACTCTGTGTTTATGCAGCACAGACAGCTAAAGGAAACTAGTCTAGTCATGGAAGTAGTAATAAGAAGTAGCCATAACTACATCATCAGGATCCATTTTTTATGGAGGTCAGTAATTCCCACTCCTACTTTACAGATAAGAAAACACAGGCCAAAAAAAACCCACAATGAACACAAGGTCAGAGTCGGTTCAGAGCAGGAGAAAACAACCCAGGCAATGTTATGAACTCCTGTGCCACCTTGCCAGCTCCTTAGCCCCTTTCTAACATTGTCACCACACACAGAGCTGCCCCAGTGTTCTCACAACTCACACAGCTACAATACCTGCAGCTGAAGGCACCTTGTCCTCAGCAATAACTGAACTTCTGCCCCTCTGGCAGCTTTACTGGCAGAATTGAATACTAAAGCAGTGAAGATGTTTTCTGCCTCACAAAATGACAACAGGCTCAGGCTGATCTGACACGCTCTCTGTTCTATAACAAAAAAAAATATTTTCTAAGGGATTTCCATATGGACTATGCCAGGTATGAGAGGCAGAGAAGGTGTTTCCCTGGGAACAGTAACCATGGCAAAGCCCTTACCAGTCTCTTCCCCTCTCTACTACAGGAAGAAAAAGAGCAGCAGATGCCTGATCCCTGCCTCCAGCAGGTCCACAGGCCCACAAAGCCATAAGCAACCTGATCAAATATTCAGGAAGGAACTTCAATGAATTCCACTGTCTTTTACTGGATACCAGACATTTCTGCCCTGCTCTGCGGAACTCGGAATGCCTCAGTACAAAGAATGCAACTGGAAACATCAGTGTTACTGAAAGGTCAGCCAAATACAACAATGCATAGGTAGGCACTGAGCCCAAAGATCAGCATGGATGGATCACCCACAGAAGCAGAGGTACAATAGACTGGCTTTGCAGTTTTCAGACCCTGACATTGTGCATTAGAGCCCTATTAAAGAAAGCATCTGCAAACCCCAGTTTGTGAGCAGTGGCTGCAGCCGATACCCTGCTCTGGTCCACCTCTTTTTCTACAGAATATTCTCGATTTACCAGAATAAATGCAACTCTCTTTACTGAAGAGCTAATTAAATCTTAATAAGCAATTTAACTTCCAAGTATAATCATGTTGCATGCTTTTGGGAATCATCATGCTCTAGTGAACATGTTATAAATTTATGGATTTGAGGTTTACTAAGTATTCAAGTTAACAGCGCAAATGAAAGGGGGCTCTTTGAAAAATCTTCCTCTCAATGACACAGAGGAAAAGCCTTCTATGATTCAGCAATCTTGACATCTGAATAGACAGTCAATGGCCTAGATTTCAACTACATCACTCCAGAGGTAACATGCACTTAGCACAAATTGATAGGCACCAGTACCTTATACTAGCAACCCTCTAAGATTGGAATACTGCCCTGTACCTGGGCTCACTCACACAGAGCACAAAAAGCTCCGTTTGCAACTTTCTGAATACAGTGAAACCAGAACCTTTACACAGGGGAAGATATTGGCCTTTCACACAGTAATTTAGGAACACAGGGTGACATGCTCAGCTGGGTCATGACACCCACTGCTCCATCTCTTTACATTTATTTTTTAAAAGAATTATCCATGCACAACATATATCTTCTCCTGATGTATACAGAAAACTCAGTGTGTAACACCTGAATGAAAAAAATCCAGAATGAGTCTAACATTCATTTTAACCTTCTTCAGGTCAAATCACTGCAAATATCCCAGAAATATACAGCCAAGTCAAATGCTGCAATCACACCTGAATTAACACCCAAATCCAGCCAGTTGCCTTTAATTATCACTGACTCCTCAGATAAAGCATTAATATAATCTCTTTTTGCAAGTTGCCTGGGGTTGAAATGCAATTACTACTATGAGAAGATGCTATTTTGTTTAAAGATGCTGCACATACCTTTCTTTGCCATGTGCTCCAGTCTAATGCATCCTCCTATAAAATCATGATAAGATTTCATTTCTCCTTCTGTTATCCGGACAGCAGTGAAAGGCAGATTCCTGGGTACCTGTTGTCCACATTTCCGACACCGAGAAGCCATTGCCACAGCCAAGGAGACTCTTGTCAGGAATCTGCTCTCTGTTTGCTGGAATCCAGCCTGATTCTTCAGCTGTCAGTCCAGCCTGGTGACTTTATCCCACTTAGTTCATTCAAGGTCACCCTCTCCAGCAGGATGCTCACCATTGCAATTGGCTAAGACTTTTATAGGCTTACTGACTGTACTCATTCCTCCCTCCTTGCTTTCAATATCAGTTTACTTTAATCTCTCATTCAGAATGAAAGCTGTGAACCTCAGCACAGCCCATGCCCTGAATGGCTTCCTTATCATTAATTTAAAGCTGTCTTATAAGCAATCATGAAGAGAAGATCCCAGATGCACATTGCAAGATCACAGAATTACTCTTAATGAGCATGCCAGATATGTTCGCAAAGAATTTTTCTTTGAGAAAAGGTTTTTCTTCATTATTTTTGGTCCCTTTCAGGCTTATGATTTTATGATTCTTCATCTCTGAGAATGGATTTTTTTACTTCTGCATCTCAGCTTGGACGGTGCAAGGAGACTGCTCTGCAGAGCTGCTCAACCAATTACTCACACGTCTGGCAGTGGCACTGGGAGGCTGCAACTGTACAGAAAAGCCCTCTGCTGCTGTGCACAGTCCCTGCTCATAAGATCTGATAATCAAAATGAACAGAGTAGCAAATGGAGGACAAGGGAAATATTGCTGGCAGACATGCTGTGTTAGCTGTGCAGCCCCTCAACTAATTTTTTTTTTAAATAAAGAAGTTGGATCCATTAGATGGACACCAAACTCAGATATTTGAAACATCCATTTAGAAATCCCCCTTGGAAGGGGCTGGATATTTAAGCTGACTTTTTTCCCTTTTAACAATTACCATAACACAACTCACAGGTTAGAGAGAGAGCCTTATGAAGACACTAGTTCTCAGGGTCCTGAGTGCAGAGAGCACTCAATCTTGATACAGCGAATTCAAAAGGAGTTTTCCCTAGGATCGGCAGGGGACTGTACAGGAGATGCATAACAGGCACAAGGCCAGCACTGGTGACAGTGCAAAGAATAGTGAGAACCCAATGAATCAGGGCTGAGCTGCTACCCAGAGCTCAACTGCAGTGACCTGAGCACAGAACGAGTTTCCTGCAAGGATCTTGCATACAGATTGAGAATCTTTGCCTTCTTCTGCCTCAGTCACTGACATCTGTTAGCACTTTACATAGTGTCAGAACATCCAGTGCTGTTCAGCTTGTGGCCTGCTCAGATCACAGCTGATCACTAGATGTGGAACGGGAAAGCAGAAGGCTAGTTAATCCAAATCAGAGAATGACCCAGAGGAGACAAAGATGTCCAGGAGAAAAAAGCCTCCTACAGTGCCATTACTAAAATGCTGAATAACTGGCTGTTCCACACTAAATGCCTGTAAGCTGAAATATACAGAAGTCCACTCACCCACCCCTACTCCTTTCCTGTTCCACAAATTTGCAGCTTCTCCCTGGCCAGCTCTGCTGCCTCAAGCACACAGAGACAGCTGTTTAAGCTTCCTAACCCAGCACACACAAACCAGTTATGTAATCAAACAGCTACCAGACTTGAGAACTGAGTCTCAGAACCTTTTGTATAAATGAAATGAAGCTATAAGGGACATTTCCACTCTTAAAGGTAAAAGATTTTACTACCTTCACCTCCGAATTTGCTATGTGGCATGAAGTTGCTCACTCCTCTGCTCTTTGCCTTTGCCAAAACCCTGCCTGCAAAGTGAGAACACTGATGTACTGTGCTGTTGAATAACCTGATTCATTAGCATCTGTAAAATATTTATTAGAGCCTCCATAGAGAAATCCCTAGGGTACAGCAATATGTTACAGATAGGGAGAGCAGTGGCACAAAAGACAGAAATACTTTGTAGAAAACTGTCATGATAAGAAAACTGAAAACACAGCCCTGCAGTTTTGTCTTTAAACATTTCCTCCCTCTTTTCTTTCATTACAGAGGCTCAAGGTGTCCTTACTTACATGGACAAACATTATATACCTTGGCAAATAAACTTTTCTGAAAATATATTAATGTCTGACATACACAGATTAATTGCATTTCAACCCTGCACATAGAGATAAAGGAGGGAGAATTCAGCATCTGTGGCAATAGATTTCTTTCTGCCACCCTCCCTCATGTACACTGTTGCCCACTGGTATCCACATGACTTAGGAACAGGAGGATCTGTGACATGCTTCATTCCATGGGAGAGACTTGATGCTGGAAATAGATGGAAGAAGAAATCTGTCCTAGGTGTGAGCTTTGGGAGCACAGGTGGCCACACAGCACAAAACAGGGAAATTATCTAAAATAATGTCCCAGTCTTTCCCTAGGAAACCCTGATCCACTACAATGCTAAATACAAACCTCTGCTGTCCGGGGTACCACTGCCATCATCCAGCTCCCGATCCAAAAATAAGCTGGCTGCAGCTGCTACACATTTAGCAACATAGCACATAAGGGTCACCTCAGGGACTGAGTGCTGTGAAGCAAGGGCTGGGATGGATGCATGGATGGATAGAAGAATCTGTTTGCTCTCCTGTAAGTTTCATTGCAGTCCCATTCACAAGCTGGGCTAGCTTCTCCTGACACATATGGAAAACCTGCCATGGGAGCACTGAGACCTGCCCTGTTTCCTACTACACAAATGACCTTTTCTGTAGTGGTCTGGCTGTATCTACACAGGAGCTGCAGTGAAGGCTGCCTTGCAGAAATTCTTTTATGTAACATGTTACCAAACACACACAGTGTGTATGATGGGGAATTCATAAATTTCCTCCAATTATAGCTGAAAGGTGTGAGTCTGTTCGAAAGCAATTTACTGCTCTTTGTGTGCAGAAGGTTGTAGTGCAGGGAACAGGTACAGAAAATGGTAAGCATGCTTCCCTGAGTCTTCTCCATAGTAACACAGAATGGATGGGCATTACTTTCCCACTCTTCCAAACAACCATAGCAAAATGGTTGGAAAATCTAAGGAGGAGGATATTTTCTGATCATGAATTGACAGCATTGCCTAGCAACATAATCTGGGTTGGTATGTCAATGAATAGGCAAGTAAATAAATGTAAGAAAATGTCATCAGAAATTAAAAATTAAACAACCCCCCCACACACACACAACAAAAATAAAGAAAAAAATCCACCCCACAACCCATGACCCAGATACCCTCAGATGCCATTACCCAAAACAGCCTGCAGAATTTCACTATTTCCTAATTTAATTAGAAATAACAGTTCACCTTGGAATTGATGTTTGCTGGAAAGTGCTTGTTGTCATGACTGTGTGGCCAGAGGATGGCAACAAATTTAAAGTCAGCTCAATTAAATCCATTTAAGCCTCATATCTCTTCTCATGAAACAACATGTTTCTGTCTCAAAAAGCAGTGCTGTGATGGTTGGTACCACTGTTAGGCATGAAACATGTAACAAACACGTTGGGTCTCGATGCTGAGCCCAAGGGAGATAATTTCTTGCGAAGAATCAAGATTTGAGTTTGGGAACAGCATTTATGTGTCAGAGGAAGAAGGAAGAGAAGTCTTCTTCTGCTGCATGTGTAAATGAGGCAGCTAGAAAACACTGTAAATCACTCAGTGTTTGCAATTTACCCACACAGTCATTAAAGCAGTTGAGGAGAAATGGGCACTGCTTTTCCATCAGAGCCTTCTAAGAACCATTAAGAAAGTTTAGTGTAGAAGAGACTGAAAAAATTACCTCTCTTATCCACCAACATTTTAGAAACAACAAAACATAAAACTCCAACAACAAAATGTATCTTACTTATTCATGAAGACCAGCAGCTCCCCCACCTACATATGCAGTATTCCACAATCTAAGAAATATGTAACCTAAGTCCAGTGCCACTATAAAGACTATAAGATACACACAGAAGCTAAGAAAATAATCTGTATTTCTTTCCTGAAACCCCAGCTTCACATTTTCCTATTTCACAATGTTTTATCTGTTGTTTGAACTAATCTTTGATAGCTATGCTGAAACACATTTTCATTTTACATATACCTCAATAACCTTCCTTCTGCCTTTGTATTTCCCAGATCATGAATCTGATAAACCACGAGGCATTTCAGTAGTTTGGCACAAAGGTTTCTTTTCAGAGCACTCTTGGTGTTGTGACAGGTAACATCCATTCCAGTGTTCAGCTAGGAAATAGAAACCAGTCTTTTTTATTAACTTCCATTTATTTTCTCCCAACTAATAAAAAGCAGACCAGGACTTCCTCTCCCTCCTTTTTTAATAAAGGGCTCCATCCCAGGCATTGTTTTAAACCCCAAGGAGTTAAAGGAACAAGTAGAGGAAAAAACATCTCTGTTCTTGAAATTCCTTGTAACATACAGCACTGTTTCAATTGCAACATGCAGTTCCTGCACTAGAAGGCACTAATTCCAGTGCCATATGGCTTCAGAATCTCATTACACTGATCTGCTTAAAGTGATTTCTTAACAGACAAGCAAAACATTTTTGGTCACCTTCAGCAGAGGAAAACAACAATTCTGCCACTGTTGACGCACATGAACTCCCACGCAAACTGCCAAAAGCAGGAGTGAGTAGTGAAGATCAAAGGATAACCTCAGCCAAAGAACTTGTTGTCAACTCAAAGCTATGAAGACATCAAGGTAATTCAAGGACCATTACCATCATTAAAAAAAAGAAAAAAGAAAAAATCCAAAACAAACAAAAATGCAGACAAAAAGAAACCTCCAAGCCAGTGACATCACTGCTGGATTAGATAGAATTCTCAGGAGATCAGGAGATGAGCAGAATCTTCACAGACCAAGCCGTGAGCACAGATTGCTGCTGCACCTGCACGGTTTATTTTACCTGGCTTCTCTTGATCTCTGCAACTAAGAGCAGATCACCAAGAACAGAAGGCATTTCTCTCCTACTTGGCAAGATAAACAATTAGATCCCAGAGTTACCACTGTGTATCTGACACAGGGGTAAGGAGTAGCTAGATCCAGGGTTTAGGCTTGGATGCAAAGTTATTCCAGTCTTGATCATGAAAATGCTTACAGACCTAAGTGAGACCAAGAGCATTTCTGAGCAATCTACCCAAAAGATGAATAGCTCTTGACTTAAAGTCATGAGAACAAACTGAAAGGCAAGTAAACTCAAAAAAAACCCACGAGTGAGACGCTGGGCAACACAGAGAAGGTTGTGATCTATAAAACCAGGCATGTCATATCCCCATTCTCCAACTCCTAAACCACATCACCAGTGCAGCACTAGTGCATGCACACAGACTTTGGATCATGGCCCTCCAGCAGCACCACGAGAACTGGAAAGGACAGACTCTGGACATTAAGAAGGGAACATATTTTCTCCTCTCTGTATTCTGCCACTGACACACTAAGTGACCTCCAGGGCATGGTAACCCTGATCGTTGCTGTCATCCAGAGCACTGCCCTGGATTCACTGCACCATTCCTCTTTCTTTCCCCCTTCACCTTTTCCTCCCTGCAGGGAACCTCTGGACACCTCCCAATGCAGAATAGCTGCTGGGAGCAGCCAAGACCACTAGGACAGCCTCCTTCCCTGAGGAACAGCTGTGCACATTCCCTGATGGAAATAGCATTTTTTTTTGCTTGCAATTCATAACTTGAAAAACATAAAGGAGAACCAAAAAGACACAGGGATAAAAATAGCATCTGAGAGCATCGCAAGGGTTGTTGATACTCCAGGCTTTTGGATACATGCCAAATGTGAGCTGAACAGGAAGAAAGAGCTTCTCACATTACAAAGTACAGTAAAGGCCTTTTGCAACGTTTTCTTGCCATCTCTCAAGCACTCAACACCAGTTACCACAAGGGGTAGGAGATTGGGCCTTAGGGACTATTGATTTTTCCCTCCTCGCCTGTCTGTGCACTGAGGTTCACTCAGTCACTCTGTGCAGTCCACAAGGAAAAAGGAGCTCTTGTAGAGACTTTCCCAGACACTGTTTTGCCTGACTGGGCTCTCAGCTGGCAGATACACATCAAACATACTCCTTTAGCATCCCCAGGGCAGAGTTTGTGCTCATCTAGGAGCACAAACTGAGGATAAAAATCAGTCAAAGAGGAGTTATTCCCTCTGCTCTGGCAATTGTGAAATACACCTTTCTTTTCCTTAGGCTAGGACTGATGTCAGAAACCAGAGGTCAGTCCTGAAGGACCTGCCCATACAGATGTTTCTCTGTGCTGAGCACCAGCAAATAAAAGGCTGGAACACTCCTTTGTGCATCCACAAGTGCAACCACACAGAGCAGCTGGATGCTTGCATGCACCTACACCCAGGTAACAGGAATTTGTCCCACTCAGTGCCTGATACTGCAGAGCTGCTCCTTCCTCATGTCCACCCACAGCCTGAACCCCTGCACCATTCCTAGCCCAGTTTATCCACTCCAGCCTTGCCTCTAAGCCACCAGCTGTAACAGATTTTAGGTTCTAGAAAGACACATTCTACAGGGTGATTTCCCAAGTCACACCAATGCCTGGTGTGAAGCAGCAAAATAAAGATATGAATAACTTGCTAGTCCGTGCACCATGTATGCACTTCCTTCACCTCTCCCCACCTGCAGCACTGCATCACACACCAGACACAGCAAGGCAAGACATTACCACACACAACCACACCCCCCACTCCTCTCCCTCTCCTCCTCAGCCAGCCCAATTATTGGGTTTTGTCACCACAGTTAATCTCAAATACGTAAATAGGATAAATTTACAGGAAACCAAGAGTTTCAATCCTTTGTCAAAACCAGGCAAGAGCTGCTAAAATTATATGGAAAAGGGCCAGCTGGGATAGAAAAAGCATGAGCATGAAAGCCTCATTTCCTTTCATAACAAGACTAAAATTATTCACTGATCTATATTAACAAGCAAGTATGCCCACACAGTAATAAAAGACATCTGTAAGTCAGCATCAGGTGCAGAAAGGGTATAGAGCTGCACCTGACTGAACTTTTCCTTCAAGAAGCAGCACAAGGGGTTTTCTGCAACATTCCACTAATGTTGTGACCTTCCCTGTCAACTCCAAGTGTCTCACATACAGCATTCACATGCTGGGAAGTGCTGAGTGCTGTCTGCACAAGGTTAGACCTCCAGCCCACATTAAATAAGGGCAGCGCTTTGAGTTCAACACTACCATGGACTTAAATTGCCTAAAACTGAGTGGTGCAGTGTTCTGATAAGAAATTGCTCTTTAGTCTTTCAGGAAACCTCATTACAAATGCTTTCTGCTGACCAGCAAAGATTAACTCAATAAAATGTATCTAAATCCCACATCCGTTTATGGACCTTAGTCCCAGTAGGCATAAGTTCACTTCATGGCATGTAGCACTAAATAATGCTTTGTACTTCTCCAGTACACTTTGTAGTGCACTCTGGCACGACAAAGATATTGTTACTTCCATGAAATAGACTATTTCCTTTCTAATTGCCAATAAAAGGATACAGTTTAAGAAGAATATTTTTGCTTAGATGTATTTGAGTATGCATCTCAGAGCTATTAAAAGAAAGCTCATGGGGGAAGAATAATTTCCCCTAAAGTTTTGTCCCACAGAAGCCTAAAAATGGGGAGGAATGTACTAAAAGAATATTTCTACACATCTCCCACTGACTTGAGAGCCCTTTGAATTGGCTTAACAATAATTTCACCCTCTCTTTAACCACTTCTTTGCTGCTCCTTTGTCATATAAATACACATAATTCTACACTATGTTTTCCTGTCTTTTGTTTAAATATACTTGCTTCAAGAATAGCAATCCATTGTAAAACAAACTAAAAAAAAAACCCAATATTTTTAATTGCATCAGAAGCACCCTAAGAACCCACCAGTGAAATTGAAAATCTCAAAACAAATAATGAAGCACAAGGAAAATATTCTTCAGCTGAGAACTGAATCCCAAGGTATTACAGTTTGTCTAAGATCAATTGCAATTACTGCAGTAAAGCAAAAAAAATGAAGAAATATCTACTGACATACTAAGAAATAGCCCTTTCTTGGATGTAGCCTTAAGCACGGCACATAAAGGATTTCTCAGTGTTATTTTATATAATTTGTAGATATCCCCATCTTTCCAACATTGAATTTAAAATAGGGTTCTGCTCATTAAGATTTTGCACCACTATCCGTATCAGTCTAATTACTATTACACATGCATTCAGGGTCAGCACATCTCATAGCAAAGGCTGCTGAACTGAAACTGCTAAGAATGAACTAATTGGGTAAAATAACAACAAAACACAGGGAGTTTTAAAATCAGGCTCAGTGACTGATTCCAAATATCAGCAGTGGCAGTGGACATTCCAGGTATTTTAGAGCATGTGAGCTCTGCTGAGAAAATATTTGCATTTAGCAGCAGCATGGAGTTAGAGTCCTAAGTATACCAGTCAGCCTGAACTGCCAGAGCCTTCTCACCTGAGGCTTCCACCAACATAGCCTCTACCCAAAGCTTCAGCTACTGCATTTAGGAAGGTCCCCACTCCCTTCCCCTCATGCTGTGGGTGATGTTGCTTTCAGGTGGTTTCTCTGCTGTTCTTGACCTGCAGTTCAGACTTGTTCGATTAATTTAGATCTGATATCTCATTTGAATGTCTCCATCTTCGCTCATATATTTTAGGACAGCTCTCTGGGGGGGTTAGAATGAACACATTAATGCAAATCTTATTTTTCTGTAAGGCACATTCCTAGCTTTATATTTGCTGGCAGATGTGTAAGACTTTAATAACTTCTGTAGTTTTTAATCAAGTTATCAAAATCACAACAGATTCTCGCATTTGCTGAAAGAGAAGCTGTTACAAGATTATGTTTTCCTATATTTTCTACAGATTAAAATAAACAGATATGTTTACTCCTAAATAGGAAAAGGGATTTTATGTGAAACTTAAACAATTGTTCCTACAAAGATCAAGAATAGCACACATGTAGTCAAGTGATGTCCTTCTATAGCATAACCCAGTTTGGATGAAAAGCTTAAATAGAAAACTTGGGTACCCCATTTGCAAAGATTCAGCCCCCATCTCGCTGTTTATCTCTGGTGACCTCGGTTCTCTCCGAATTAGTGCTGTCAGTACTTTGCAGGCTGCCTCAGGAGCGGAGAGATGCGCCGGTTCTGCGGGGTTTGGACCCGAGCGGGTTCCCATCCCGCGCCCTCCAGCGGCTCCTTCGCAAACCGAAGGCGCTGGGAGCGCCTGGATCTCTCTAGCAACTGACCTGGGTACCAAACCCGGCAGTGTCATCGGATCTCTTGGAAAAGGGACTTGAAGGAGAGAGGCTCCTCTGTCCAGCTCTGTAACATCCTTCCTTTCAGCTGATCCGAGAAGGGTCTGGCCCTATCCTTGAGGGTCTGGGGCAGTGGAAATTGCGGTGTCAAACGGTGCTGCTGTGCCCTCTGCTGCCCTTTCCCCCGCGGCGGAGGCGGCTGCTCTGGCACAGCTTCTTCCTGAGACGAACACACGCACATCCCCCTTCCCCAGGCAGCAGCCCTGCTCCGCTGTCCTGCTGGAAAGAGGATTCAGGTGATGACTGCTTGTGTTTCATTTCTCCTTCCCATTGCTGGACTGGGAAAACCTCGCACAGTAGTGACATCTCAGCTCTGAAGGGGGGAGTGAAGCTGGCACTGTGTGGCCTGTACAGAACTGCTGTTGCTGATACTGGGTAGAACAGGCACAAAATATCAGTGACAAGCTCCTCTTTGCTCTGTCCGACCAGTTCTGCTCCTCACAGGGCACTTGCTGCCAGCTCTCTGCTCCCAAACAAGATAAAAAGATACACAAGGCTCTGCTGTATAGCAAGAGTGTAATTCAATATGATCCAAAATGACAACTGCACATTGCTGAAACTGCATTGTCCCCTAGCTGAGAACAAAGCCAGGAAGATGGATTTTTATGAGCTATCAATAAAAATTACTAAAAAGTTACCTCAAACTGAACAGTGACTTCAAAGCCAGCTGTGAAGCCTCTTGGTTTCATTAATGTGGAAGGGGAAGAGATACAAGACACAGATAAACAGCACAAATATCTGAGGCAGATTAAATAGTGAGAATAGTTCAGAATCTCTCATTAAAAAAAAAATAGGAAGTCTGTTTTCACACAATTAGCTGATCACCGTAATAAGGATTAATCAGGTTTTCCCAGGAACCTTCCTGCACCAACAACTGGTATGTAATTGCCAGAAGCTCTCTGATCAGTTATGCACCTGCTTACAGCTCAGGGACATGCTAAGGCCACAGCTATTTCAGTTTGAAATAACCTTTTCTCTGGATATTGCAAGATCAATAGTATGGCTCCTATGTATATCATCAGCTTTGGCTTTTATGCTGCAAACACCAATATCGATCTCTTCAAAAATTTAGCCTTGGTTTCAGACACCTCTGAACCACAGTGTAATGGATAACAGTGAACTTCAGACTCATAGGGGGGAAATATTTATAGTCATGCTTTGTTAGGTGAAGGATTAATGATTGAAAACGAGAAGAAAACTCTCCTAACAGTAATTCAAGCCACAGCAATTTGGTGAGAATATGAAATCCATATCAGACAAAAATGCATTTGAAGTGCTAAAGTTACAACATATATGATTAACAGGCAGCATATTCAAACTTCTCACATCCAAATAATCTAATTCCTATTTATCATTGCTACTAGAGCTGCATGTGTTTGCTGCAGTTCTTTCTTTGATACCTGTCTGTCAGCAAGTGCACATGCTTGGAAAGTTATAATTAAACTGGAAGTATTGCTGTAGTAATAATTGGAGATACCAGTAACAGGGCTAATTGCCTACCTATTATACCCAAAATTCTTATATGTCTTAGAATTTAAAGGCAAAAGTCACTCTCCTGAAATACTGAAAGACACCCTCTCTGGTTTTAGATTTTTTTCACCTCTACACACTGAACCTGAAGTGGTTTTCCAGTGTAAAATGTGAGAAACTCCTACAAAATCTCTGGAGCTCAAGGCATGTAAGAGGAGAGTCAGATCCTATCAGCAGCTGTTGCCAGGCAGCAACAATGCTGTACATCAGCATTGTTTGTCTTGTATTTATGTCTCTGAAGAGCAGATAACTGCTCTTGTATTCGGGGCCAGCTGTAGACAATTCATTGCCCAAGGGAAACTAGAAATCACACAGCTCCTGGTCATGCAGAGGAAGCAGGAGCTAAATGGTTTGCAGCCCCTCATATCTCGTTGCCCTGGGCAACAGTCTGCACTGTAGAAGTGGCAGATCCAGCCTGTCTCACATGAATTCTGTAACTTGCGGTGTTAATATATGGATTGATACTATGACAGCCCTGCTGTAGTACTATTGGCGTGCTCACATATTAGGTGATACGGGTGGTTGCATAAACAGTCTCAGGATAAGAGCTACTGGTTTCCATCCAAGATCTTTGAGACACAGATGGAGCTAACTAGAAGCAGAGATTACAGGTTGCACTCATGGATGTGAGGAATCAGAATCCAAATCCTCTCAGCCTGGCTTTCCTTGAGCTCTGACAAACTAACTCAGGATCCCCATATGAACCCAGGACAATGCTGACAGTAGGTGCTAACTCTATGCTGCCTCTTATACCTATTTGCAGCAGGGGCTACAGCTGGGTCAGCTACAGCTGAGTGCACTCAGACAAAAATATCTGGTCCCATGGAGTGCTGAGTAGCAGCACTTCCCCAGTTATTCACACAGAAATAAAGAGCTCTTTGCACCTTTCTGGATCAGAGCCACTTTGCTGTAATATTGATAACAGATCATTTCCCATCACCTCTTTGCAATGTTTCAAAGGATTTTGGCTCCTGAAAAAATTTAACCTTTACTCCCATGCTTGAGCAATCCAGGTCAGGAATCAGTGACTTTTAAAATCAAAATAGCATTGGTCCAAAAAGGACCTTTGTGTCTCTGTCTAAACTTCCATACAGTCATATTTGCATTCATTGTAATAGTCCTGCTCTTACTGCAACTGAGTCCTCAGAGAACTTCACCTGTGTTGCTGTCATGTACCTCTGGAACCAGGAAAGCTCTGCAGACACAAGAGAGGGCTGGGCTGGCTGTCTTGAAGAGCCAAGCAAGTCCCTGTGTGCTCAGTGCAGGAGAGCTACTATGAGATGGTAGTACCTTATACTGGAGCCAAACTATGGGCACAATCCACCTTTGAGACAGGCAGACTAATGATAGTGAAATGAGTTGCAGTCTCCATGAAGGCATGGACACAAAGTGCTTCGGCTGTGCTTGTTTAGGTCCTGATTGCCTAGAAGATTCAGGATTTAAAGGTCATGATAGCAGCAATTTTGGAAAAATTCATTCTCAAGAACACTCCAAATACAAGGCACAGCAGGTGCAAAGCTGGTTTTGAGCATGCATGTGTGGGTGTGCGTGTTGTTCTGGCAAACAAAATAGACAATCATTTCATGACAGCATGAATTATTGATCCTGCTAGCCTGTCTTTCCTCTGGCCATTTTTCAGGAGATATTGTACTGTACCGTCAGGTAGGTCCCTGCAATGGCTAGAGAAGGTGGAGACAGAACACAGCAGCTTTGTAAACTGTATCCTAGGGTCCATGGAAATTTAAGATTCTCTGTCTCAGTTCAGGGCTCCATTCTCTACTACACTGTAGGAAATATTCTAATAACAAAGCAGGATGAATGCAGAATTATATTCAAAATAATTGATTACGGCAGAATTATTTGCCGGCCCCTGCCAAAAAGGCACCAGCCTTCTGCAATGCTGCCCTGCAAAAGAGGTGCATATAAATGTAATGTATTTCACCCTTGAATGAATGCTGTTGCTTCAGACTTTACCAGCTTGAATTCACATGCTGGACATGGCCCTCTTCCAGTACATGAGCTCAATCATTTCCTCAGAGGCAGTTATGCTTTTGGACTCACAGATGTTATCTGTGTTGTACTTACAGGACAGTGGATCTTGAAGATACTCATCTCAACCCATTTGTTCCCTACACATCTGTCCCCCATGCCAAAGTGGAGCCTTCTGTCCTTTGCTCCATTAAACTCAAGAGCTCTTTACAATGTTCCTGCTCCCTAAGCAGTATCTTCTTCCATGCCATGACTTACACATCACTGAAGGTATTTACAACTGATGTTTTCCCCTCTATGCATGTAAGAGTTGGCTGTTTATTCACCCTGTCTCCTTTCTGTTCCTTGGTTTCAGTCCTGGCAGCAGCTGCTGCACAGGTCACTGTGACTCACTGATTAGCAATGATCCATGTGCCATGTTATCTCTTTCATGTCGTTCTCCAGCACTTTCTCACGTGAGCAGGATCAGACAGCTTTGCAGAGAACTTTGATTTCTCCCATTCATTGACCCACTGACCACCTGGGGAAATCCAGATGTTAATATAAGATGAGGCAAGAGGTGGAAAAAGGGCCTTGTATTTAACTAGCTACCAGGCAATGTGATATGTCAGCTTAGTTTAATTTCCTGTGAGGCCATCTGAGCTCCCCTCTTCCACAGAGAGGGGAACAGACAGGGGCTCCTCTCTGCCTCCTTTTGGTCCTATTTGCTCTTTAAGCTTAGGCCTTAGCAATGAGAAATTATCATTACTTTTCTGTTAGCAAGAAATTAATTCTGCCAGCACCAGCATCTCTCATTGTGCTTGACTCAGAGACCTCACACAGGAGGAGACCTGTGCTTGTTTCACCCTGAAGATTCCTCCCATTTCCTCCTTCCAGGTAACCCTGGGCTTGCCCTGGAGTGTCTAAGAGCAGCCTGGGAAGAGCCACAGTCTGACTAGCTCATTGAATGCTGCTGTCATTTTTCCCTTGCTTTTGACCTAAGGTACCTCATTCTTTTTTAAAAAATTGTAATTTGATAGACAACCCTCTCCCTACCCCCCAAAAAAATAAAAATGTGCCCAAAAAAGCCCCCAGGACCCAAAAGAAGACTCCCATATAGTGTTAGCAAGAGCCTGCTCTGGAAGTCAGAGGTTTCTGCTTTCTGATCCACTAAAACTACCAATAGAGGGCTAATACTGTCTGAAAAACAGGCCTGAAGCACAGGAAGCATCAGGAAAATCATAAGAAGAACTGACCCAAAAAGCAAACAGACAGATTTCCTTTCAGCTGAAGCATGTACCCTAGAATAACTCATTTGAGTCCAAACTATTTTCCAGGCACTAAAAAATGAAATGCAGAAGCTAGTAGAGCTTCTAAGGATGTACAGGACCTGGTGTCTGGCAAGCACAGCTGTGGAAGGGATCATAGGCATCACCACTACTAACAGCTAAACTTGGATCCCACCACCTGACCTTCCTTTAGTAATTTCCTCATGTGTGAAACATTCCTCCATGTCAACAGACAAACACCTACAAGTCATTTCTGAGGTAGATTAGAAAATAAAGGACAGAGGGAGACTGCTGTAGCATTAGATTTAAGAGCAGCAATGTTGAGGCTTTTGAAAGAGAGAGTGACTTAGAGATTGACAGATTGGATCACACCTCAGCTCCATCCAGCCTTGTTCCCTGCCTCCAACAGTTGCCATCGCAACATGCATAAGCAGAAAGTGTGAAAACCTTGCAGCAAGCAGATGGTGGATAGCTACTCCTATTCCCTTTTCTCCCCAACATCCTGGTCTCTTGCTGGCATGAGAATGAAAGCTCAGGGTGTAACAGCTAGTTTCAGGAAGGGTATTAATAAATGAGAAAACAGGGCTGTAAGCAGCCTTTCAATTCTGTGGGGCTCTGGATGGCTCTCCTTAGGGCACACTGCTCTGAAAGAAATTAGTAATAGTACCACACCTGGATATTGCAAGGTTTTTCTTAAATTCTGTCAAGGATGCCAAGATCATAACCCATATGAAAAAGTATTCACCTAAAGTAAAAGATGGAATGTAAAAGAGGAACATTTCTGAGCTGTTTTCTCCAAAAATTGAAGCAGCCTTAATGCATGCTACTGTTTCTGGGAAGCTCTTTGGTCACCTGTCTTCCTGAACATGAGGCCAAACTATCCCATAAATATTTTGTCTTGAGACAAAGTAGTGTTCTGGATCCAAACTAACAGCAGTTTCTTATAATCTTTATTTCTGTCCATTCTAACCAGGTTAGAATGTGGGCTTTAAACAAGTCTGTGGTACTTGCAATATTCTACATCTTGGGAAGTGCACCAGGCACATCTGCACATTTTTTTTGTTAGAGCTTAGTTTCCACTTTTTATAGATACAAGATTTGCAGCATTAGCAAAACACTTTTAAACAGTTCCTTATTAAACAGTTTCCAGTGAAACAGCTGCACAGAATAGGCCATATAGAATGGGGTAAAATTAATAACCACAATCTAGGAACAAAAAAGTAAACAAGTAGCTTTTTTAAGCTGTGAAACTAAAAAAGATAAATTGCTATTATCTCTCCCACATTCCACCCTCCCACATGGAATCTCTGAGGTCTAATAGAATGAGCTTTATTTCCCATGTCTTCATCATTTTCATCTTTCTATTCAGATAGTATTTTTATTTTTTTTTGGCATGAATTCAATATTTTTGGCCTTTGTCACTTCACCAAGTTTGGTAAAAATTGGCCAACAGTTCAAAAGCCTTACTGGGGTACAGAGATAAAGATGCAGATCACATGATCAAAGCTCAATTTTTTTGTAGAAGTAGGTTAATAGGGAACATTCAGCCTACCATTTCAGCATGAGATCAAGTAAATCTAGCAAACCCATTTCTACAGTTATCTATTGTCATATTTCACTGGAAATGCAGTGATAGATGCCCCTCCCATGCCTGTATTCTATTTTGGGTGAGGAAATCTGGTATGCTGTGGTCAATGGCAATACCAGTTTTCCCTTGCTGTGCACCAGAAATTCCAAAGTAGGACAGTGACACAGAATTTATGGTCCAAAGAGAGTTCCTGAAATGCATGAATGCTCTAAAACAAAGGCAAGAATTTTATGTTGCAAAGGAATTTGATTTGATTTAAATAGGACTAGCACAGGACTAGCAAAGGGCCTATATGATTTGGTGCCTCAAAAGTAAAATTCTTAAAATATCTCTTTTTTGTGTCCTTGATGTCTACAGACACATATCAGAAACATTGCAATTGTCTGTTCAGCTGTGACATATTAGATTATTTGTGGCTTTGTAGCATAAAGCAGATTCTGTGATTTGTGATGCTTAGCCACTGGCCTCGGACAAGTGCCAACTCGGGTTATTCCATTCTGTTGACCTAAATTCCTCTCACACAGCCAGGTAGATGCAGTATCATCCTTTATTTCCTGTCCCAAATTATAACAGAGCTTCTCTTCACACACACAGGTATTTTACACCATTCCTCAGCTCTGCTGGTTAAGCTAAGAGTAATAGGAATTGACATACCATGGTTAACAGATAGGAATTTTAAGTCCATCCTAAACTAAGTTCGGACACTGACTTTCTTTTTTATTTCCATCAAGTTGCTTAAATTCCTTTTTATTTGTTTTTTTTTTCATAAAATGAGAGACTGGGGAAATACGAGTGTGTAAAATCAGATGAAAGCTGACATGAACGCATGGGATTATTTCTTGTATGCAACATTTGTGCAATGTAGTGCTTTCTGCAAATTCACATCAGTGCCTCTCCTACCAGGGACACTGACAGTCAGTTCATCTGGCTCTAGTTAACATTTGAAAGGGAGGAGCTCTTACAACTTCATTGAGAATTAAGGGGAGCCTCTAATAAAACCCCATTTCCCACATGCTGTGGAATTCTTTATTGGCAAGAGAGAAGCCAAGCTGCTGGCCTTTTGAGACAGCTCACATTGGTTCTGGCAGATCCATCCTATCATAAAATCATTTTAAGAAAAAAATCTGCAGAAAATGGGGCACTGGATGGAGGTGCTTGTGTGCACAACTGTGCCCAGAACGTTGCCCACACAAAGCAAAGCTGGCATCAGACTTCTGGGGACCAACTGCCAAGTGTGGGTGGGTAGTGAGAGCACAAAAGCGTATTCCTGTGGGCTTTGCAGGCTGGAAGAACTGTACGTGTTCCCACAGGCAAAAAATCTTGCAGTCAGCACCAGACATGTCACCCTGCAAAGCTCTTCCCTCCCCACCAGAGAAGAGCTGCCACTTGCCCACCTACCCAAAGGACACCCTTTTTCCAAAACTGATGTGTGTTTCTCCAACACCTCCCAACAAATAAGTTCAATGAAAGTAGTTTAAATTAAAAAAAGACTCTTGACGTAGTTTTGGTAACAAGATTGAGTAGTGTTGCTGCTAAATCTCAGATAGTAAGCAGAAAGCCTGCTAGTGTTCACAAACTACTCCTATCCTAGGCACCTGTGGTGACCCCATTACCTCACCCACACCAGGACAGTCAGGAATAATCCCAGGGAAGCTGAGGGAGCACAGGGCTATTTAAGAGATCTAATTTGTTTCTTTGTTGTTTTACACTGCTTGAAGATGTACTACCATGCAGATTGGTACTAGAAAAGTACCAAGTTAAGAGAGCTACTGTGGAGCAGGAAAATATGTTCAAAGCTTTGATTTTGACCCAGGTGAGGCAGGTACTGTATGTATGAAGTCTGTAGTAGGATAAGAAGCTTTTTCTGCTAGCACATGAACTGTGTAACACAACATGAGTCAGCAAATGAGGGACGAAAGCTTTTGCCCAGAACAGATAAGTTGAGCCCCAGGCAATTAACTTTGTCACACTCTTACTGGCACATTAAAAATAAAATGGTGTGTCATTACTTCACACAGACCGAAATGATCCCATAAAGGTTGCATTGAAAATGTAAAGGTCTGTCTTTTTAACATTCCCATAAAGTTCTTGTTTGGCATTTTGCAAGTTTTGTAAATAAATTTCTTCCCTCCTGCTCTTGGGTGAGCTGGGAGCTGTGCTCCCAACTAAGAGCTGGCTATATTCTAGAGAGTTTGAATCCCACCAGTCCAAGTGGCAATATGAGGGTGAGAGTTGTAAAAATAGTAAACACTATAAATAGCCAGGCATGCCCTCAATTTGCTAAGGCTAAGAGCCCTTTCACTTATTTGAGATGTAAAGATTCCCAATGAACATACAAGAGGCCCCTGCAGCTTCCCAGGAGCTATTCTTACAATAAGCTACTGCTGATTCAGCTAGGCACCCATGTTACAACATGTGATTCATAAACATGGTACATCATCATCACGGGTTTGGAAGAAATCTTCCTCCTTCAGCCAATAACAAATGTTTTAAAGTTACTTTCTTCCATTTTTGCACAACTGTTTTTGCTACTTATATGATTCAATAAAAAATTAACTCTGCCTACAAAAAGGTAGGCAGATTCCTCAAGTAGGGTCTGATTTGTAGGTTTCAAATGGCTGGGGAAATGGTGTGATTACCCTTCCCTGATGGAAGCTGATTAGCTAGGCTCTTGCCTCAGTGTGGAATGAAAACAACACCAAGATCTGTGACCTTCACTCCTCTCCCAAGGACTGGCCTGCTGGTTGGCCCCCAGGAAACCAGTAAGACTCTCTAGCATCAGCCTCATGACCCAGAACCTCTCTTGAATTTAGCAGAAAACAGGGGAAAGGTTCGTCAACACTTCTAGTGTCCAGAATTACTTCCTATTAGATAATAGTATATTACACAGTCAGTAACATGATGTTATGTTACCTCTAAAAAACCCCTTCTGATATCAAGGAGAGTCCTCAATATGGGGACCTGCATTGAGTTTAACAAGAAAACCGGAAGATATGCAAATCTTTTTGGCTCTCCTGAAATACTCTTCACCAAAAAAAAATAATTAAAAAAAGATTAAAAATCCTCATATTATATATTAAGTTCAAAATCTTAATTTAAAAAATGTGAATTCATGGGACTTCATGTCAATCTGAATTTGCACAATTGCAAAGCAATTCATGTTGGCATTACTGGGTCAAAGAGCCTGCTGCTGCAAGCTCTCTTCAATCATACTCTCTCCCATACCAAGCTCCTGCTGAGGTTATCCTGGAAAAGATGAGGTTATCCTGGAAAAGCTTTTGGAAAGATGGGGCCTTGTCTTAAATATTCTATTGACTTTTGATCTGCTTTTGTGCTATTTCCTTGGGCAAGATCCTGATTGCATGTGCTCAATTAAACTTAGTTGAGCTGCCATAGCTAATATCAAACCAAAGAATAATGTTGGTCTAAAATCTTACTTATATATTCTCTAAAAGTCAAATTTTGGTCACACTCTGTTTCATATACAAATTGAACAAAGCTAGTGACAAAGGCATTTCAGGAACCTGTACAACATCTTTGGTATTCACAGCACACACTGACAGCTATAAAATTTGCTCCTATGCAATGCAACTAAAAATGTTATTTTTATGTGATGCAACACAGCTGCAATCTGCTTTAACTCAACTGTAGGTAACAAAAAGGGTCACAAAAGCTTTTCTCAGCTGATATTTTAATCACTAGCATCTCCTACTGTCTTGCTAGTTTCAGGTTCCTCAGTTCTTGGTTGTGCAGTCCCCAGTGCCAGCAGGTGGGTATCCAGCTCAGATGCATAAGGATATCAGTGCAAAGCATAGGGCCTCACCTGTATTCACTCGCATTTGAATATTAGAAACCGTAAAATCAAGCCTGACAGAGAGAAAAGCTTTTGAATCCTGTCCCTGTCCTAGCACCTTCCAGAAATCCTGAAACAGCAAAGGCCATGAAAAGATTCTCTGAGAATGGGCTGCTATTCCCGTATCACAAGAAAATGCCAAGCACATTAGCGCTGCCGTTGCTCCAGCATCCTCCCACACCCCCTTTACTCCACCACTTCCCTTCAAGAACTGTGCTCGGGTATTTTACACAGATCACTTCACAGGTAGGACACGCTGCTCTTACTGTTGCTGCTTTTCAGAGAAAACATGCGTGAAAAACAAACCATCAATAAAAGGCTGTGTAATTGCCCAAAGCCAGGGATTCACAGTCTGCTGATGGCTTCTATTTCACGCACAGGTGTGATATTGCCACACAAAGGCAGCAGCACCTCCTGGGGGAACAGGGCCCCCAAATCCACGCAAACGTAGCAAAAAGAAAAATAAAGATGCCTTACCCACATGGGTGATAACCGTAGTCAGTCGCTGGGTGAGCTCCTGATGTGACATCTCTTCTTCTTTTAGCCAAAAAAGCATTTCACACAGGGAACTACACAGCATCCAAAAAAAGGTGCACCCAGAGTGGGAGGCTGCACATTCACTGCCTCACTTGCACACAAAGCAAGGACCACTCCCACGGCACAGCCCTTCAAGCTCTCACATCTTCTCTCGGCTGCTCACCTCTTCCAATTTGCTGCCATCCATGCACGGACCTTGAAAAGCTCCTTCCAGTGGGGATTTTACCCCCTCTTGACAGACGGAAGGGAGCAGGAGGGGGAAATATAAATGAGGGGGAAAGCAGACGACTTGATTGCTTATGGCTTTTTTCCTCCCTTCTCCCGCGGATGAGGCAGAGGCTAAAGAGACAAACCAGCAAGCAGATACCTTCCTCCAGGGAGACTTTTGGATGGTGATGCTGCGAGTCAGGGAAAAATCCTGGAGGTAGGAATGGCATCGGGAGGAGTGGAGCTGGCAGGAGAGCTCTAACAGCCGCAGCTGCTCTGCGACGCTCCCTTCACCAGCGTGCCTGGGAGTGGAGAACAACACGCTCACAGCCCCCGATGCTCCCCCTCGGCCCTTGGGGCCCGAGTGTCTTGCAGGCTGTCGTTGAGTGGAACCCCGCAATGCCTCCAGAAATCCTCCTCCCATCCCCTCTTAGAAGCCCCTGCCTGCGGGGCCACCGCTTCCCTGGAGGGGGACGGGGGCACTGGGTGTTTTACGTGTGTTGTGGCCAGGGGCATTGTCGCCCCACCCGCACGAACAGGATTCCTGGGATCCTGGCTGAGCCCACAGGACCCTCTCCAGCTGCAAGTGTACAAGCAGGGTGAATTAATCAGCCGTGGGTGCTGAGCAGGGCTCACCTGCCACCGTGGCCACGGAGCTCAGCCGTGACCCTGGGCAGGCAGGCACAGGTGGCCTTCAGTGGCCAGAGCAGGTGTGTCCCTGGGTGCCTGCGACACAGCTGAGCCTTGCCCGGTTCATGGCTGCCGTGGGGCAACGGGCTGCGAACAACGGGAAAGCTTCATCAACCCTGCTGGCTACAGATCCCAGCTGAGATCCGAGAACAGGCAGAGTAACGCAGGCAAGGAAGAGAGAAAGGGCAGGATAAGCCAGGGACTTGTATGGCTCCATTCCATCCTTCTTTGCACCTCATCCTTGGAAGACTACTTCAAGCTCCACACAAGGTAATGCTGCAAACATAGAAAACTTACTGCACAGCTAAAATGGAAGAAATAATACAGAAGGGTGCAGCTGCCTGCAAGATCTGCTCTATTCCCACAGAATTAATTCAGCTCTAAATCCAGATCTCTCCCCATCCATAGCATTTTGCTTAAGTCCACCTTTCCAAGCACACCAAAGAACCTGACAACAAGTATGCCCAGATCTGGAGCTATAATACCCCGTTGGGCTTGTTGGATCTTACAGCAGTGAGTGTGGCTGTCCTGGTACTGCACAAAGGTTTACCTCTGGGAAGGGAAAATCCTATAATCAGCTGGCTGACCTACAAACCAGTCTGAGTACCTGTGCTGATGTCCCCATTTTTGGATGACTGACCAACTATGCTGAGAGGCTCTTGGCATACTTCAGTTAGTTTAATAGCAAATCTGTCTGAAAACACAAGAATGGCTTCAGAGCCACTCACCTGCCAACATTTTGGGATTAAAGCAAACGCCATTTTTCTGAGATCCAATTTTACTGCCTATCTGGGCAGTAAAGGTCAAACTGTAGAGACCTTGACTAATGTTAAAAGGATTCCCCCCCAGCCAGGGAAGAGATGCCATCATTGGGGGGTTAAAGTATGTGGGAAACAGACTGACATCTAGCTATAGTGTTTTGGTTTTGTGTTTTTTTTTGTTTTGTTTTGTTTTGTTTTGTTTTTTGGGGTTTTTTGTTTGTTTTTGGGTTTGAGGGATTTGAAAAGTGTGGGGTGCTTTATTTTTTTCTTGAAGGGTCACAGATGGCAGGTAGGAACACGGCCCTAGAAAAGTCATCATGTTTCCAGACACTTAAAAGATTATTTTTCTTTTATCCCCTGCAAGCATAGACACTGTGTAAGTCCATTCATAAATGAAATACACTGAAAAGCAGAGTAAATGATTTGCTCTCACAACTCCTACAGCAAGGCTGTGCAAGAACATCAAGGATAACTAAAAGCCTTTGTCTAATTTCTAGCTAGATTAATTCTCAGCTATTTTAAGACCATATGGTCTTATACTAACATTGTTATTCAGCACCAGTAACTGCAGACTTGTGGATATTTGCTATTTTAAGATCCCTTTTCTCATATTAGTTGTTCTTGCTATGTTACTCTGCTTTCCAGCATACCTCCAATAGTTTTTGAACCAGTCAGTCAACTGGAATCCAGTTCAGGAGAGGAAAATTCTCACAGGTTCACTGAAACTCAGCCAGGTGCACAAAGTCTGAAAGGGGGAAGGATGCAGTAGGGACTCACTAATAAATCCTGGCTGCTCCCTGCCCAGCTTAAACTGTGGGGTGGGTTACATGAGATCAGCTCTAGGCTAAATGGGATTCAGTCCAAGTTGAGGGTGCTGTCCTTCCCTTATGATGTGAATGATAATAAACAGAAGGGGGGAATTCTGGTGGGAAGGTTTGGGCAGCAAGACACAGCCATGGGATAGCAAACTCATTTGGTTTGACCAGTTACAGGATGATTTTTTTACATTGCCAAGATTCAGTGGTGCCTGCATGAGAAAAAGGCTACTGTTCATTGTGTGTATTGCCATTACAAATTCCCAAATGGAAGAGCAACAGGAGACTGAACCAAGACAAAAATATTGCAAAAGCATGGGTGATCCACAAACCCAAGTTGAGAAAGGGAAAAAATAGGAACCTAGACTACAGGGATCTCTTGGAGACACAAAGAAAAGAAAGCCCTGTATCTGTCACTTGAGGAATGCTTGGAAGATGCTGAAGTAACTTAGTCCATCGATGGGATGGTAACAATTTCCAGTGCTGGGAAATTTTTTTGTGAAATTGAGCCGGTAATTTTACAACAAACACTGACTTCCCCTCTGAAAGATAAAACCCCTTGGTGATAAACATATGGTAGATGTACAGAGGATGATGATTTACATTCTAGGCAGGGATCTCACTGAAAGCAAAATCAGGGGCTGTGCAAACACCATGGTTCCACTGCTCAGATGATGGCCAACAGGCAAAAGAATTTGATTTTTCCACAGAGTGACAGCCTGACAGATCACCAGCTCTTTATTAGATTCTGATTCAAACATCTGAGGCCAAAGCATTGTAAGCAATTTTAATAAGCAGTAAATTGCACACTGCTAACAAAAAGTGTTTATAAGATTGAATGGCCTGACCAATATAAGGGGAAACTCTCACAGGGAAAAAAAAATTTCTTCTTTTTCATCTTATATAGCCATACATTTTCCTTCTGTCACTAAAAAACCTTGCAGGAACACCTTTTCTCCACACACACAGGCAAGGCCTGAGGCTCTACCCTCACACAAAGCCTCTCACCTAAGCTCTGCAAAGCTTGACCTGTTTTGCCTCAGATGCTGTTTCAACTGCTTGGAAATGGGCACAGCTCCTTGTAAAATCCATTCTGAAGAAAAAGAGGCCACTGAAGACATGACACTAGTTTAAGCAAAATTCTCTGTTCTTCTCCCTGTATTCCTTCCCAATCACAACCTTTTTGTCACCATCATTTACATCAATCATTCACTTTCAGTGCTCCAGAACAACTGTCCTGACACAGACTGGGGCAGTGGCCCATCTGTGAGCATTAATACACCCTCAGGAAAGAGTACATGGAACAAGCCACTTAAAGAGATTATCCCTCTCCACTATTTCCCTGTCAGATTGCAGTGATCTCGGGTTCACGGACTTTCTGAGCTTAAGTCTGCATATGACTGGTAATATTTAATACTCTATCTCTTCAGGATTCTGTCTAGCTATATTTTAAATCTACTTATAATTTTGATGGACGTAAAGTTTGATAGCAACAAGACTTGCAATTTAAATATGCATTGTGTGAAAAAAGCTACTTTTGGTTTTCAATCTGAAGCTTGATGGTTCAGTTGCAGGTCTCTGATTCCTGAGATTCCTTGAGAAGGAATGGATATTTTTCTATTTGCAGTATCCACGTTAGCCATGACTTTTTATTCAGTGATCATATCCCACAGTTACCTGACCTGAGACAAATGCTGTCCTAGTTATTATATCTAAGGAAAAAAAAAAAGGAAAAAAGAAAAAAGAAAAAGAATGTTGATATCCTCAACATTCTTGCCATGTTGCTTTTAACCTTCTCTTGTTTATGCAGCTTGGACATTAAAAACTGCTAATGTCAGTCCGTGTTGCTTGCATAATTCTGGCACAAATCTTCCAATGCAAAGAGTTAGGAGATAAATGTTTGCTGTTAATTTTTTTACAAAAATCTATATGCCTATTTTTATTGCATTAATTTCTTTCATCTCTTTCCTCTTTTAAAACAAAGCCTGGATTTTAGACAAAGCTATTGAACAGAAGTAATTCTGTAATTTTTAGGCCCAGCTTACTTTTATGAACTCTATGTAGTTTCTTTTATGGAAGCATCATAAAAATCCCTGAGCTGATCTCCTAGGAAGCTTTCATATCAACTGACTGGAGGTCTAGATTGATGGAGGCATGGGGAGGTCTCCAGGGCAGCAGGCAGAGTAACTTATAAAGACAAATGTGCTCCCCCTAATCAATTCTCCTGTCCTGCTGTCACTAGCCCCTGACACATTGGTTTTCTGTCAGATGAGCTCTTGAACCCTTTTTCTGTGGCTGTACATTTGTAAATGGCTCACATAAGACTGGTGTCCTGGTTTTAGCTGGGATAGATTCAGTTTTCTCCTTAGAAGCTGGTACAGTGCTGTGTTTTGGATTCAGTGTGACAATAATGCTGACATGAAACTGATGGCTTGGTTGTAGCCAAGTAGTGTTACCCTAAGTCAATGACTTCACAGTGTCCCATGTTCTGCTAGTGAGGAAGGGCACAAAAAAACTGGGAGGGAGCACAGCTGGGACATCTGACCTGAACTGGCCAAAGGGATATTCCATGCCATAGAATGTCTCATCCAGTGTATAAACAGGGGGAGGGGCTGACCACTGCTCAGGGATGGGCTGGGCACTGGTCAGCTTTGTGTGAATCACTTGTTGTGAATCTGGGATTTAATTTCTCACTCTCTCCTTTACATTGCAATTATTATTGCTTTTTTTCTTGTTATCTTCAGTATTATTATTGTATTTTACTTTGTTTCAATTATTAAACTATTCTTGTCTCAACCCACAAGTTTTACTTTTTTTTCTGATTCTCCTCCCTACCCCATCAGAAGGACAGGAGAATTATGTGAGGACTGCATGGATTTAGTTACTGGCTGGGGTTAAACCACAGCAACTGGGAAGGGTCCCCATTTAGGTCAGCTCAAGGAGCACTGACTATGCTGGTGTAAAACACAATCTTTCCTATGGAAAATGCTAGAGAGAAGCAAATGAAAGGACATGGTAACTGAGTTTGATCTGTTGGACCTTAAGATGGCAAGTGAATGTAATTCAACAGAATAGAGGAAGCACAGTTTTCAGTCCTTACATATGAGGGAGAGAGAAAAAAACAGGGAGCAAGAGAGAGAAGCCTGGGCTTCATTATTCCTTTCTGGAATTTTAAATTCTTCTTAAGGTGTTGAAACCAGAACTTGTGTTATGAAGTTCAGTTAATGTAGCAGAAGGGAAATTCCACTGCTGAATTGAACCTCAGGCTCATCCAGAGTTGACAAATTTCTGAAATGCAAGGTGAGGTGGCCCCATTAAGGAAAGTGGATTGAATAGAGACCAGCGAATAGAACAAAGCTTCAAAAAGACAGCAAAACTTTATACAGTTGCAGAAAGAACCTGACTTCAGAAATCATTCGTTGCCATGACTTGGAAGTACCAAATATAATCACAGTGGGGAAAAAAAAAATTGCATTTTCATATAGAACAAAACAACTTCAGTAAGTATATGTGTGGGCATTTCTTGCTAACAGTACAATCTGGATTTCGTTCTTCAATAGAAGAATGCTAGATGAGAGGAAACAACTTATTTAAAATTGCCCAGACAAGAATTACAGGTTTGACTCACTGCCAGATTTATGTATTTTCAGCCTACGTTTTTTCCTACATCTCTTTTTCCAAAGGCTGTTCTTCTGTTGCCATAGAGACCATTTCCAGTCTCTTTTCACTTCCACAGGTCTGTTCTGGGGGATCACTACTGCAGCTTCCCAGGCCACTCTGTCTGTGTCTCATGCCCAGAAGCATCCAAGGGAAAACAGTGAAGCAGAACATCTGCAGCCACACAATACCCAGCTGCTGGCAGCAGAAATGCTTCCTTTTTTTTTACCCACAAAGCTGGTATGTAATTGTAAGTAGAAGCTCCAGCCACCCAGCACATGGAAATGTGGGCGTTCATCACGACTGCCACATCTACCAGGATGTTTTTTCACCATTTAAAGGGATCTGTCAATCACATCAATCACACTGCTGAATTTACTTTTTCCCTGCCTTAGCTGCGATGGATGTCATTAGAAATAATGGGAAAACACAAAGGATTCACTTTCGCTTCACTGCAGCATCAATAACCCTGAGCCTGCACACCTGGGGGAGGCGGGGCCGGAGCAGCTTTGAGCACCATAAGGGCGCAAATGTCTGTCCCAGAACAGGCCCTGGCCAGCCTCGGGCTCTCCTGGCCTTCAATTCACTTCACCCACGGGCGCTTCCAGAGCTCCCAGGGGCACCTCACCCGTCAGGGGACGGGAGCAGGCCCTGCCTCAGGACCGCAGCAGGTCCCACTGCACAGAGAGGTATCTCCTCCGCTTGCTCTCGTGCAGCGCTCGTTCTTTTGGGGGATCTTTTTGTTCTTTTTATCGCGCTCGTGAGGCGGCGCGCTCGTGTGGCGGCGCGCGCGCGCCCTCCCTCAGGACCCGCCCGCTTCGCACCCTCCGCGCGCGCTGCCCCTCTCAGCCCCGCCCCTTCAGGTGCCGGAGCGCGCGCAGCGTGACGTTAGAGGCGCCGCGCCCTGTGATTGGCTCTGGGCGGGCGGAAGCGGCCCCGCCCCTGCGCACGGGCGAGTTGGCGGGAAGGGCCGGCGGGGCCTGAGGGCGTTGTGCGGCTGACGCGGCCCTGAGGGGCCTCGGCGCAGCCCGGCACCGCCATGCAGGCCTTCCTCAAGGGCCCGGCCTCTATCAGCACCAAGCCCGTCGCTGCCAAGGAAAAGAGCGCGGCAGGGAGCAGCGGGGAGGGCAAGAGGACCAAACCTATCCCCTGGGTGGAGAAATAGTAAGGGATGCTCTGGGGCGATGGGGGCGCTGGCCGTGAGAGGGAAGGTTGGCTCTGGGGGGCATAGAGATGTAGTTGGTGCATAGCAAAAGGAGATCGCAGGTGTGGGTGTCCCCACCAGGGAGAACAGCGTAACTTTCCCTTTTATGGGGGAGCTCCAGGGCTGTGGGGTGTTAAAGTGCCCTTTGTGCCTGGTACTGAGCAGAAAATCTTGGCCATGTGAAGTAGTGCTGCTTCATCGCTGTGTTTTGGTGCATGAATGCATTTAATGCTTTGCTTTTTTGAGAAGCCTTTATTACAAAGTGGTGAAATACTGCAGTTCTGCTTTTAAAAACGTCTCCGACAGTGTTTACGCCAGAAAAAGACAAACAGCTTCCTGAGGAATTAGATCACTTCAGTAATACAAACCAGAGGTGCTAGACTTCCTGTTGTGATTTTGATTTCAACTATAAAGTTCACTGTAATTCTTCAGTACCTGATGTAATCAGAAGGGGAAATGTTGTTTTTCTCAATTTCAGGTTTCCTGTGAAACTTTGTTAGCTAATAAATTTTATTTAATGTCTTTTTATTTAGTCGCCCCAAAAATGTGGATGAAGTTGCCTTCCAGGATGAAGTTGTAGCCGTGCTGAAGAAGTCCCTGGAAGGTGCTGATGTGAGTGTAATGACAACATCTACCCAATCAGCATTTTTAAATAGACACTTGAGTCCCTAGTAACAAAAATTTTTCTTTTCCACCTCAGCAGTGACCATTTTTACCGTGGTATTTCATCAGCAGGCTAAGTGACTTGTGATGCATCCTGTGTGATATATCCTGTTTTGATATATGTGTAAAACTTCTTGTATTTCCAGTCCTCCAAACACTGTAGAATTGTCAGTTTGGAATTCTTCTGGAAAAGCTCAAATGGTCAACTTCTTGTTAGTAGTTTCAAACCTGGAAAAGCTTTTGTTGTCTCCACACTACTACTCCACTAGTGCTTGTGTCATTTCATGTTTAAGACAAGAGGAGAAAGCTGAAAGCTTTTCTTTCATAGACAAGTCTGAATTGCCAGTCACTTCTGATCGATCTGTCAGTGCTTCTACACTGCTGCTTTCTTTAGTGAAACTGCTAAACACTAAAAATTTGGCTAATGAGAGAAATTTAATTTATAAGTCCCAGGTCTACTGTTTAGATAGTGATTCCTCTTTTTTGGGTTAATGTTTCCAAGGAAGTCTCTTTAGCTTGGAAAAGGTAAGTGTGACAGTTTCAGGGTTGGCTTGTGTGACCTAAGAGTAGGTGAGCAGAGCATCTGTAGTTGCATTTCTTTACTCTTGCATTTCCTTTTGGACAAAAATTTAGTAAATATTTTGTATGATTGATGGTTATTTCTTCCAAAGTAGCTGATGTGGAGGTGAAGGGGCTAAAAGGAGAAATAAAGTACATAGCCAAGAGATAGCTCTGTTTTTTTCCAAATCTGACCAATTCCTTCTTTTGTACATATTGAGACTTTTTTTCCTCCTCACCTAGGACAGTCACACTTGTGCTTCAAAAACTGTCTGTTTTCACAGGCTGCAGCTTTGGTTTGCCCTCCAGTGATATGAGTCTGTTTCTCTCTGAAAATAATAGTTTAATCAAAGCTTGCAAAAGCAGACGTACCTTATTTATTTGAGTGTGTGCAGCCAAAACCTAACTGTCACAACAGAACTGTGAAAGATTTGCACTTCTTTTTTGAGTTCCTTTCTCCACAATCAATTTGCTTTGAGAATGCTCTTGTAGTGTGACCTTGTCAGGTGATTTTGTACCCCAGAAATCTGTGTTTCAACAGCATTGCTCCTGGATTACAGTATTTATAGAGTTGAGGTAATTTGGAAGGAACTGTTAACAGCAAAGGAGAAATGAGCTGCTGCCACATATTCTGTCTGGACATATCAGTTTTGTAACATTGCTTAGGTGATGGGTTGGGAAGTTCTATTTTGAGCAACAGTTATTTAAAACCCCACAGCTTGTGGATCAGCAGTGTTTCTTGGATTCTGAGCCTAGTGCACTTGTGTTGACTTTTGGCCTCCTGAGCTGAAAAGACCAATTATAATTTCTGCTTATGGTTAGAGGCTCTGTATTTTGGCATAGCTGCCTCAGCTCAGCAAGGCATTTGAGAACAAAATCATGCAAGTACTTTAAAAAATATTTGGTTTTTGGTGTTTTTTTTTAAATTTAGACATTTTTATTAGTTTCTTGAAAGAACTTATTCCGTTTAAAAGGCAAAAGTATTATTGAAATTCTGAGGTGGCTAGTACTTACCTCAGTAAGTACACATTACTGCAGAGGTTCTTACTGAGTTTGGAGAGCTGGTGAGAACAAAGAAACAGCTGTGACAATGCTGTTGGTTTGAGTAATGTGCTTTATTTAAACCATAGTGTTGGAAATGAAGAGTCAGTCCTCTGTTGGTGGGCCTGTATTTGTGGGCCTTGATTTGTGAGCTGCTAAATGAAGCAGGACTTGAAGCTCCCTATAACTAATAGAGGACTTGTAACACCCTATAGCCAATATACCTCCATCTGTTAGAGCACACATTGTCCTGTTATAAACTGAGAATAGCAGAGTCCAAGGGGGTTTGAACTGGAGAAATTGATTTCTCTCTGACAGGAGTGTCAATTTGTTGTTGTTTTGTGGCAAAGAAACTGAAAATGGTCACTGTATTCTTTAGTTTTCATTTGCCTCATGATACCTTAATACCTGAAAAGAGAGTGTAGGATTATCATTGCAATTTACACCTTCACTTGTACTGAAACTTCTGGAAAAGCATCTGAGATTTGCACTATATGAGGTAGCTTTCCCATGAGCAGAGTGATGTCTGCAGGTATCCTGCGTACTCCTGGCAGGCATGGAAAAATGGATAACCAGATCAGGTTGCAGTTTATTTAAAAATACTGCCACAGTATTTTTAGGATTAGGTTGTGCTTGGTGAAAAGTGGTGTAGATACTTCAGTGAGAAACCAGCATAAATGAGGTTGAAACAGTGATAAAGGTGGGGTGTAATGGAATTAAGAAACGGATTCTAATTAAAACTTTTTACCTGCTTATGCTTTTTTTGAAGACAATAGTGTGTGAATTAGCACAGAGGCATGAAATTGTGAATCTCCTCACAAACATCTACCCTTTCACTATGCCAACCCAGCACAAAGATTGGTGAATTGTTAGCTGTCACTCAGTACACTTTCAGTCTCTCTGGAGCTGTCATAAAAGATAGAGGGGGGATAATACTGTTGTGGTATCTAAACTTTAAAAGGGGTTTGTTAGTAGGGGATGCTGTTTGCTTATTAGTAGTTAGGGAAACAAGCAACAACTGATTGGCAGAAAGAGCAGGCAAAACTTGAAATTCATTGATTCACTGGAAATTGATTGAAGATTGAAATTCTTGTATCTCTGCTTTTAGGGTGCATACGCAGTTAAGTGTGTGCTCTGTGTCTTGTCTTAATTGTTAAAATGAGATGTTTGTTACCAAACTGATTATCTCAACTTCATTTTCTGATTATGGGTTGTGTATTCCTGCATTTTTCTCTGCTCTTCAGATGGTTTTGGTTTTACTGTTCCCATTCTGTCTGCATTACATGCTCTATTCAGCATAGAATTCTCTAATCTAATTTTAGTTGACTCTTTAAAATAGAAAGCTTATTAAGGGCTAGAAGTCAAGTCAGACTAGAGGTTTGTGTTTTTGCTATTGGTTGAGGAGAACTTTTGGATTCTTGTTTTAAGAATGTAGCAGTGGAACATCCCCTATTGCCAAAGCCAGTTTTAAAGTGATCATTTATAAAAGTGATTGCTTGCAATAGTAGTATAGAAAACTATCACTGCTACGTCAGCTCGAAAGCTTCTTGATTTCAGCCAAAATTCAGTCATGGCTTATACAAATTTTGTTTATACGGGCTTTCTTTGTGTTGCTCAGATGTATTTATGGAGATTAATCATATTCCCTCTCAGTATTAGTTTTGCTGAATCAAACTCTTCAAAAAGTCACTTCTCATAAGATAGGTTTTTCACTTCTTTAATCGCTTTTCCCATTTTGGATTCATTATCCATGTCTAAGGGTGTGTCTGAACCATTTGCAGGTCATTACTTGTTAGTGTTAATAATTTGCATTTGTATTAAAAGTGCACAATTAGGACAACCATATTCCACAGGCTTACACTGCTCCTATGACAGACAAAACAAAATCAGCTGATGTTTCATTCCATCAAATGAATTTCAGATATTTAGTGGATACTTAGTTATGTTCTCAAATTGAGAGATTTTTTTTTGCTTTGTGCTGCTAAATGTCATCCTAAAATTATTACTGCAGTCTTTGCTGTGCTGCTTTGATCTTCCTGTGTCAGCACATCTCCTTAACGCAGTTGTAATTTTTCACGCTGAGATCATTAATTAACTATTTTAAAGATCAATTAACCTAATTTCTTTAAGAAATGCCAGTGGTGCCCCTTGGATGTGTGCAGGAATTTGCTGTGCAGTGCAGTGGGTTGTTGGCACTGTGCCCGTGGTCACTCTTGGGCTGTGTCCACACTGCCCTTGCTGCAGTCCAGCGCTCCCGAGCTGCCCTGTGCTCACTGCAGTGCACTTGGTGGCAGCACAGACTCCTCAGCACGGCTGGACAAGGCAGGCTGAGAGAGCAAAAGATGGTTTCATGTGCACTGCTGGTACTACCCAGGCTGTTTAAGGCCCTTCTTGGATAAATTTGGGTCTCACTGCAATCAGAACAGTAAGCTCTGTAGGCTTTAGTGATCTTAGACATGCTCTGGAGTGTATATATAAAAATAAATAAACATCGGAATATCAGTTTGGATAGAACATGGGATGGTGCCACCAAATAACACTTGTCCATGCTGTGCTATAAACAGCAACTGTTTGTTCTTCTTTAGAGACCTAGAAGTGAAAAGACTTGCCATTATTTACTGTGAGGAATAGTTTCTGCTCTGTTCAGAGTCAGTAGGTTTTCCTGTTAGTGGATTTTTTTAAAATTTGCTTTTCTTACAAGTGATGGCTTGTCGTTTCAGCTTCCCAATCTGTTGTTCTATGGCCCACCTGGAACTGGGAAGACTTCCACTATTTTAGCAGCTGCTAGAGAACTGTTTGGGTAAGCTGGAATCAAGTTGCTTCAGTGTAATCAACTATCACATGTCTCCTAATCCTGTGATGAAGTGCCTCTGGCCATTGCCTACTCTTAGGTAGTTCCCAGCACTTTTTCAGGTATATCTTCATATTCTAATTCAGCTCTAACATAAGATTTCTTTCTCATTTGTCCTGTCACAAGTTGCTGATTCCTGTTAACAGGATAGACTTTAGATTGGCAGCCATGTAACCCCCTAACAAAGAGTATGGAAAAAATATGGCTTGCATATGCCTTACTGAACTTTGTAAAGGAGTTCCAATTTTTATGGCTTATTTAGTAAGTTGTTAGCTACACATAGATCTCAAAGTACATAAATTAATTATTCATAATTAAATTATTCATAAAATAAATGTCAGACTTGGAATCTCTCTGTTATGCACCATTGAATTGCATCTGGAAATTAGTATTGGAGCTCAGACTAAAATTCAGCATGTATACATTCATTAACTCACTTGTAGTTAACGAGTTAGTTTTGAATAGTGAACGCGGTGATCTACAGGCAAAAAAAAATGGGTGTGAAGGTTTGATGTTATGATCAAATGTAATGATGACTTTAATACTTCCCCCCATCCCATTTGTCGTCTTTAATCTTTGATTCACTGTTCTTTGGAGAGAACCACTTCTGCTTTAGTAGGAGGAAGACAACTCCACATTGTGAGTCCATTTTAATTACCAGGATTTAAAATCCAGTGTATTAATTATTAGTTTGTTTTTTGTTTTTTTTTTAACGGAGTATAGTACTGCAGGTAAATACTGCATGTCTTATACTTTTCTGGATATTTCATTCTGGTAGTACTGCTAGTGACTGTATTGTGGCATTTTACTTGTTATTTCACACTGCTCACGGGATATAATTAAGAGGCATATAATATAGTGCTCTGAATGTATGAAGCCAGCTTCTTACTTTTTTTATTTTTCCTGGTTAGCTGATGTAATTTTATACCTCATTGTTTTCTGTAGCCTGGGAGGAGATTCTAAAAATAGCTAATGGAAATTCATACTTAACATTTTATGATCTCAACTTAACTGTCTTTTAACAGTGTTATTTAGTAACGCTGATAAAAATAATCTCTACCATTCAAAACAGCCAGAAGGGTTGTTGTTATATTTTATAACATATCATTACAAGGGTTAGCAGCTAACGTGTTGTAATAAACATTTTGCAGGCCTGATTTATTCCGGCAAAGAGTCCTTGAGTTAAATGCTTCTGATGAGCGTGGGATCCAAGTGATTCGGGAAAAAGTGAAGGCTTTTGCTCAGCTAACGGCATCTGGAAGCCGTTCAGAGTAAGTGCTGGATCAAACCCCTCCTGCTTAGGACAAAGCATGTGGTTGTTTTTGTTTCTAATATAAATGATGGGTCAGCAGTGCCCAGAAGCTGGCAACACACAGTGCTTTGGCTGAGCTTTTACCTCATGGAATTTCACATTGGGGGTTTGAAAACCCAGGAGGATTTTTACTGTTGCTGTTAGTATTGGAGGCAGACAGCAAAAACTCCACAAGGTCAAAACTTCTGAGTTTGGGCACATGTTTTTGCCTTTGCAGGTGTTGTCTGACTACCATAAAAAAAATTTCTTTGGGTAGATTGTGCCAGAAGTTATTTCCCTAGTCTTTCTAATCTGCAGGAATTTCTACAACATGAGTGTTGGTTTCCAAAAGGATTCTGATGTTAGGTGATGGGAAGCCCAGTGCAGGTCAAACCATGTGTATGGACTGTGGAAAATAGCAGGAGGAAACTGCATTTAAGACAGCCTGGCAAAAAATGGTATTGTGTGCTGAAATCAGTCTGTTGAGTATTCTTGGGAGTTTAGGGAAGCAGGAAGCCTGTAGGAAGAAGAGCTACATGAAGTGTTAAAAGAAGCACCTTACAGTAGGAGTATGTATTTTAGAGGACTTCTGCAGTTTTCAAGTGTTAGTCTTTCTGTGGGAGCTCAGTCGCCACCTTTATTACAAATATTAGTCTTTAATCTAAAAATCTTTTTTAAAAGATTGGACCTCTGAATCTGTTCTACTTTTAAAGGATACATGCTTAAGTAAAATATTGCTATTTGCAGTGATTTTTCTGTTTATGTTTATATTTTTTTTTCCCTTGGTCTGTACATTTCATGTCTGCTGAATAACAGATTTCTAATTTTTCAGTGGTAAAATGTGTCCTCCTTTTAAAATTGTGATCCTGGATGAAGCAGACTCTATGACTTCAGCAGCCCAGGCAGCCTTAAGACGCACAATGGAAAAAGAATCTAAAACAACACGTTTCTGTCTTATTTGTAACTACATCAGCAGGTACACCTGGAATTTGTTGCTTATTTGGATTTTCTGTCTGGTCTGTAGTCTCTTTTATTTTTTCCCTGCTTAAAAGGTGGTATCTAATTTTCATAGTTTTCAGTTAATAGAGATGTCACTATGTGCGTGCAAGCCTGAAACAATACTTAGATTTCACTTTTAATTTTTACAATGTTGCAGTTTTAGAGTTATTTAAACCTTAGGGTATTTTAAACCTTTTCTGCCTTTGTTAGCTTTGTCTGTGAGAACTTGACCCACTTCATTCAAATGACACATTTATTTACCATTCCCCTTCCTTTCTTTCAGAATAATTGAACCTTTAACATCTCGATGCTCCAAATTCCGCTTCAAGCCTTTGTCTGACAGTATCCAACAGCAGAGGCTGTTGGATGTTTCTGAGAAGGAACATGTGAAAATCAGTAATGAGGTAACTTTGTGGTTGCCATGTAATTTTACTGCTTAATCCAGTGCATAATTGCATGGCAGTGAAAGAGGCCGAGTCAGCATACTTTTCCAGGCTGCTCAATTGTATGAAATAAAATACATAAACTCATTTATTCTCCTTCCATAGAGGAGATGAATTTTAAGTCGTCCTAAAACCATAGAAATGTCAACCAGAGAAAACTGAAGCCAAACTGTATGGCTTTTTGCTCTCTGCTGAGTGTACTGGTATTAAACTGTGCTTCTTTCTCAAACTGCCAGCACACATTTGTAGAGAGGTTGTTTTGTAACTTGTGTATTGTGCTTGGCTCTGACAATCTGCCTTATGTTCTACTTGGTATTTTAAAGTAACTGCTGGAAAAGTGTATTAGATTTTAATTAACAGTGAACATTTAACTTAGCATTTACTGACATTATTTTCAGGCAGTATCGTACCTGGTGAAAGTGTCAGAAGGGGACTTAAGAAAAGCAATTACTTTCCTTCAAAGTGCCACTCGCCTAATGGGTGGGAAGGAGATCACAGAGAAGATAATCACTGAAATTGCTGGGGTAAGCTGTACCTTACAGTTTCTCCTGGAATTACTCTGAAAAGCATTTCCCCTACCTCTATCTGCCGTTGCTCAAAGTTTGGTTAAAAATAGTTCTGTACTTACTAGTATTGCAGCATAGTAATGGTGCACTATTTACCAGAATTTTAAAGACTGCCTGATTCTGTACACTTACTATGTCGCAGGTTTCTAGCAACTTCTATAAATCATGGAAAACTGTAAAACAGTCTTATGATTGAAGCCAAAGTTGAAATAATCTGCCCATAAATGCAGAACTGTGGAGTTTTTTTTTTTGTGGAAGAGTAGATGAGACCATTTTTTTGGTGCTTTTCTATATGTGTATGTGTATAAGTATAGATCATTGCAATATTGGTTTGGAAGCACCACAGGGAAATTACTTTCGGTAGCAGCTCATTTTCAGCTTAATGTTCACAGTGACAGTGGCAAGGATCTGTGTGGATCCTGTTTTTAATGAAATAGCAGTGTTTTGTTCTAGGATGGCATGGGTAATACTGAAAGGTACAGGAGAAACCTGAGAGAAAATGCATTTAATAAAGCTTGTATGAAGGTGTTCCTATAGCAACAAAACAGCCCTGAAGAAGGAAACGCGAGATTAGGAGTTGAGGAACTGAAAAATAAATGGGCTTTAATGATGGATACACTCCCCATGAAGGTGCTGCCATCACAGCTAATTGTAGGGGTTGGGAGGTTCTCACTGATGAAACCAGAGGCAGTTGCTACTGTGCAGACTTTTACAGGACAATTTTAAACAATTTTCACAATGAAGTCATTGTTCAGTTTTGTGTATCTGTAAACCAGCTGGTATGTGAATAGATATCAGACATCTGAAAGCTGGCAGAAATTGACTGTAATGATAGGAAAGAGAAGCATGACATTCTGTTATTGAATGAATAATGCTTGTTTAAAGCAAAGGAACCCAACTTCACATCTTCATAAAAACTTGAAGTTCTTGGTCATTTATAACTTCTGTGACCCTGGAGTGACCAGAGTACAAAAGCTTCATTAAAGAAGCTTTGAAACTAAACTGTCCAGGCACTCAACTGATAGGAATGACAATGAGTGAAGGGGGAAAGGGGCAGCTCTTCTCTGCACAGAGTGACATAATGGCATCTGTCTACTTTTTCCTTCTGATTTATTGTTGCATTGGACTTTTTTTGGATGCCATTGGTGTGTCACTGGAAATAAAAGCTATTTGCTGTGTTGTTTAGGTGCAGAATGGTACAGAAAGCATTGGCTGATCTAACTGTTGAAGAATGTCCTCCTCTTAGTCAGTGTCCTGAATAAGCAGTTGGATTTAGGAAGGTGACTTTAACAGTCTATTGTCGTGATACGGTTTTTGTTTTAATATCACCAGCCTAGGACAAATATCACAGCCTAGTTCTCACTTTTAAGATTTATTTAGTCTGTCTCATATACTTGCTAAAAACGGATGGGTGTGTAGAGGAATGAAATCCTGAAATGGCCTCTGCCACGAACAGTTTGTTACTGTAGGCATCAACACCTTTTAAATTTAAAGTTTAAATTTACAAAGTTGAAATTAAGAAATGTCACATCTTGTTACAGGTCATCCCCAAAGAAACAATTGATGAGCTGCTATTGGGCTGCCAGAGTGGTTCCTTTGAGAAACTAGAAACACTGGCAAAGGTAGAGTTCTCTTAGTGCTTAGCCTGGGTATTTCTCTCAGTCAAGGCCCTGTGAATCCTTTGTTCCCAAGCTACAGCTGAAGAACATTTGGCCTCAGTGAGATTGGATGCACATTTGGGAAGTGTCTTTTACCAGTCAGGACTCCCAGTCTTTCCCTTCTGAGGAAGAGCTGTCAAAGTTCCAAATAAATTTCCTTACCGGTGTGACTCTGGCTTTCTCCTAGGTTAAATTGATGTCATGTAGATCTGTTCAGCTGAACAGAAAAAGAAGGTTGCACCAACACTATTTTCATAAACGTCTCTCTCCCTAAATGGCTTCACTGACCGTTTTTATCAATACCTCATGTGTTTCTAAGTGGGCACTACTGATTTTCTTTAAAAGCTGTCTTTAGTGACCAGATGAAGAAAAGAAACCCTAAGTAAGTGGCCCTTTAAAATGTGAAGGCTGTTAAACTGCCATCTGATGCTGTGGATGCCAAGCCCTTCTAATTTTAGAAAGGATTGGACAGGTTCAGTGGAGGTTGTTAAAATGTCTCAAAATTTCTAAGATGTAAATTGTCAGAAGCTGGGGGAGAACATTTGGACAGAACTACTGCTGTGTGCCTGCCTTGCTCGTGCAGCCTGTCTGAAGTGCTCACACTGGGTCACTGTCGGGCAGGATGCAGGGCAGGGCTGTGCACAGGCTACTTACTTGTCCTCTACAATGTACAAGTTCCATACTAAATTGCAGTGCAGTCTCTCAGTTCAGGCAGAATTTTCAAGATTGTCTTTCAAGTTTGTGATGTTTCTGCTGCTGAATTACTTGAATTTTCCTCTCCCCCTGTGCAGAATCTCATCAGTGAGGGGTTTGCTGTTGCTCAGCTTGTAAACCAGCTGCATGACACTGTTGTGGAGAGCGAAGATTACAGTGACAAGCAGAAATCTGCCATAGTTGAGAAACTTGCAGTAAGTCTACCTTGAGTTTAAAAAAACAAAACCCATTAGTCTCTACAGACTGACTTTCTTTATTTGCAGTGTCTCCCAAGAAGTGCATAGTGATTTTTGTTGTTGTTGTTGTTCTGAATGTGTTGTGGTAGAATGCAAGCTGTCCTGAGGAATTTCATGAGAAGGAATTGAAATCTAGTTAAGTGAATTATTATCCCTATTATGATCTAGTGGATTTGATAAAGAGGTTTGTGGGTTTGGTTGTTCTGGGGTTTTTTAATATAACATAGGAGGGAAAATTAAGATGAGAGTAAGTCAGCACTTAAACTTAGGAGCTGCAAAATTCAAGGTTTTGTTCTGGTGCATAAAATATGCCTTTCCAAAAAAGAGATTTATTAACTTTCTGTTTTTGGTGAAGAGGGAAAGCCAGCTGTGGCGGAGGTTTTGCTCAAGTCACTGCAGGCAGGGGGTGTAGATGCCCTGCAGTGATGTTCCTGGCAGGGGCTTGCAGGGCCAGTGCCACACCCCTCTGTATATGGAACTTTAATTCGGTGGCCTCCTGCAGGAGATGATGGAGAGCTCATGGTTCCCATTCCAGGTAGAGGAAGGTGTGATGTGGCTGCTGGAGAAACCTGTGCTGATTAAGAAAATAGCTGGCAAACTTCTTGTTTCCTACTGTACCCCAAGCCACAGCTACCTTGAGCATCACCATTTTTAGAGGGTTTTCCCTTTTGTTTCCTCTGCAGGAAGTGGACAAATGCCTGGCAGATGGTGCTGATGAATTCTTGCAGCTGGTGAGTCTCTGTGCCCTTGTGATGCAGCAGCTCACACAGAACACCTGACTCCTCCAGCAGCCCTCTCTGCCAGGGGTGGCTGGGGCTCTCAGAGCAGGGACCTGTGTACTTCTGTCCTGTCTTTTTTTTTGCAATAAACGAACTGCACTGCAGTTGGAAAATGTGAGGCTTTTGTTCATTTTTTTACGCTGGGTGAAGAGCAACAGGGTCTGTAATGCTCTTACTGTGCAGTTCAGTGTTGTGCACTTGTGCAAACCAACGTAGCAAAAGTGAGCATATCCATACTGAAGTCTTTATCAGCTGCAAGTGGAGATAGAAGGGACCTTTATTCCTTGTAGCCTGGGTTGGCTTGGAATAGACTGACTTGGCAAAATGATCACATCTCTATCGAGCACAACTTCAGGCTCAACCCAGCTCCTGCTGGAGCACAGCCCATACCTCCACCATCTTATATCTGATCCTTTAGGGTTAAACATGGCAGAAATCACTTTGCCAGTAAATATACTGCAACTTTCATTCATTCCACTCAAGCTCTCCAAGAAAATGCCCAGAACAGGGCAGGTCACAGTCTAAAGATGTCATATCATTCCATTCTTGTTCCCACGCCCTTTTAAAGCTGTGACCTGGACGAGCATCTGTGGGCCATGCCCTTTCAGAGATGCTCTTTTGACCCTGTCCCTCCTTCCTATGATGCAGTGCAGAGCTTTTTCATCAAGCCAACACCATTTTATTAAGTGAGCCATTTTCTACTCTGATGAAAGTGTTTCAGTGTTAAGGACACAGGTGCAGCAGCCCAGAGCTTTGTCACCCAGGGCCCCACTGGCACTTGAAGTTCACCCTGTTCTTGAGTCCAGAACCACTCCTGCAGTTAATAGCAGAGTACAGGAGCTGTGGGCACAAGGCTCGATACTGCACCAGTTGCCACCTTCAGCTCCCACTCTGAGACAGCACATGCCGTCACCCTCCCCTCAATGCAAGAAGCAACTATTTACAATTTAAGTGAATATAGAAGTATTTTATTGAACATTCAAACTTCATTAAGACATGTGCAATATGGCAAATTTTACTGGGTTTAACCCTAACTAAGACAATAGTATGATTGCTTGCTTGCTGGGGCTTAGCAACAGGGTCCAGATCACACCACTAATTAAATACTTTATTGAATAAATACATATGAAACAAAAATGCATTTTAATGCTCTTATAAAAGTTTAGATTTTGAAAGGCCTTTCCAATTTAATCTGAGGTGTAAGTACATACAATAAAGGAAGGTAGGCTAGTTTAACATAATTGGCTGACTTTATACAGCACTTATACCTTTTAGTCCATAAGTAAATTATTAAATGATAAAGAACATCTAATACAACCACTTCTATGGAACTAGGAAATAAATTTCTAATAAAGAAAAAATTTACAGACCCCATGACTTTCCACCCAACCCCAACAGTCTAACCCTAAAGTGGACAAAGCCAATGGCTTTCCCCACAAGAGCTCACGACAGAAAGTCGCTTCTCTTATCAAAAATCTGTATTTCTGATCCGTAATGAGCATTGAGACAAGATTCAATATATCCCCAGAGAAAGAAGCACAATGCGCGTTGTGAATCGCCTATTCAGCAACAGCGAGCACTGGATTCACAACCACCTCATTCCGGGGACTAAATGAGATCAGCCACATTCATCGGCATCTCCTCCACTGTAGTATTGTAGAAAGTCTCAATGTCTCTCAGGATCCTCTTGTCCTCTTCAGTGACAAAATTGATAGCCACACCTTTTCTGCCAAAACGGCCACCCCGGCCAATTCTGCACAAAAAGAAAACACATTTACACCCAAGTTAACCTCACCCATCTGCTTTACATGTCTGCAAGATCCATTGACTGCTGCTCTCATCTGCCACTGGCCAGTCTATGCTGCCTTAAGAACACCAGCTGCTACCAAAGTCGCATCTGGTCAGGAAAAACCAGCAGCTGGTACAGCAGCACAGCAGATCTATTCCGTGGCAGGCAGCAGGGCACACATGGTTACTCTTTGGCTGCAAAGTAAGATCTTCATTTAATGCCTGGTGCTGTGTTATGAAGTCCTGGGTCAGTCTCTCTCCCCTTGTTCAACTATGCACCCACCCCTCATGCATCCACTCCCAAGCACAGAGCACAAACTGTTGTTTAACAATCTTACTAAATTAATCCAATTTCATCCAATAACATGTAACAGCACATTTAATTTCAGAATTTGAATTCAGCCTAACTATTTCCAGTGGGAAAACTTAGGGTTTGTTGGTTTTTAGAGAGCAAAATCCCAAGTTCAACGTTTTTAAGCCCACATCCGTCATTGACACAGTGTATGTGGTTTAGTTACACCCACTGTGAGCTCCACCTTCCTACAGACTGCACAAGAGAGCACCTTGCCAGCAAGAGCTAAATACACAGAAAGGGCTCACAAAACTTAGGGGATAATCATGACAAAATAAACAAATAAATACCAACTCGCTCTTTATTCAAACTGTGCCGCTTACGAATCCACGTCCTAAATTACGTCAACGTCGTTTCTGAGCACCATCTTGTGTCATCAACTGCTGCTATGGACTCCTGTATTTTTTTACATCAAGTAACAAAGCACAGTTTACTTAATTTAGGGACAGTCACTAGAAGCAGTTAACTAAACCTAGGGAAACACTCAAATTGCTACCAGAAGACACACACCACAGAAGAATCCCACTAAGGAGCCACCAAGAGCAAAAGTGACACACACAACACGGACACAGCTGCACCTCCACAAGCAAAGGCAACCCTACAAGCTAGGAGTAAATAAGGTCTGTCTTGTCACTGAGCAGCAACAACTTGGATGAGCCAGAACCCAGATCAAGCTCGCCTTGCTATCAAGACACTGCACCAGTAACGGTGTCACACTCAAACATCACAGCCTACATGACAAAAGGCAGTTCAGTTGCTGGCATTTTCCCCACAACTCCAAGGTTCATCAATCGTCACTGAACCTGTTACATATCTAAGTTTTCCCACTGCTTTTTAAGAGTTCAAAAAAACCTGCTCCTCCCTCGTTTCAGAACCACTGCTGTGCAAGGCAGGGCTTTCTTAAAGCCAATCCACAAGTGGTTTTATTCCCTGCTAGCTCTGAGAAGTTTATGCATGGATGCTAACACCTCTGTTTTGGTGAGGAGGGTGTGTGCCAATGCCCACATCCAGCACAGCACAGGGACTGACTGGGGGGCAGAGCCAACTGACCTGTGAATGTAATTCTCACGATTGGTCGGCAGGTCGTAATTGATAACCAGGGACACTTGCTGCACATCAATGCCACGAGCCTACAAAGCAACACCAAGTTTTTAATACAAGTCAGGGCTATTTTCACAAGTTATCTATCATAGGCTTTTGTCAACCACATCATTAGTTATGAACTACAACTGTGTAGTCCACAGTGGAGCATGGTTCTTTGCTGTTCCAAAAAGCTTCCAACAGTTCAGGTTACAAAAACCATCACTGAGTTATGAAGCTTTTGGGACAAGGCTGTAACAGGAACATGTTCAATGGAAGACAACACTCACCAACAAGTCAGTAGTGATCAGGACACGGCTGGACCCTGACCTGAACTCTCTCATGATAACATCCCGTTCCTTCTGGTCCATGTCACCATGCTGGAGGAGAGTTTAACAAAAAGCTGCAGTTAGTACAGCTGCAATGCTCTAAACCAGAATATCCTTCCAAGAACAAAGGTATGTATGAAACCCAGCGTCCCTACCTGCTGTGGGAACGAAGCAGGTAGGGATAGAAAGGCAACATTTCACTTTAAGCAGGGGGAACGATAATATAGCACTGCACAGCTATATTATAACTTTCCTGCTTCTCACTGATGCTCCCCCCATCACCATTTCTTGTCCAGTAAATACACAGCATTTCAGCGATTGGAAGTAGCTATTCTTACCAGAGCTGAGACTGTGAAGTCCCTGGCATGCATTTTCTCTGTAAGCCAGTCTACTTTTCTCCTTGTATTCAGGAAAATAACAGCCTGTGTAATGGTCAGTGTCTCATACAGATCACAGAGAGTATCCAGCTTCCATTCCTGAGCAGAACAAATATCATCAGGAAATTCATAATGACAGAGACAACTCAGTACATTAACACAAACATTAGACTATTAATAGAACTCAAATACATCAACCAATTAAGCGTGCTCTAGCACCCAATTACATTCAATATAACCTGGAAACTAAGTTAAGTTTTAGATCAACTGTTGCACCAATCTTCAGACACAGGACACTGGACATTAAGAAAGAGGTCCACCCTAGTCTTTTTTGATCTAGTGCAGTTTTTCTTCTTCTTGCATTTACTCTACTAGCATTACTGCAGAAACTAAAGCTGAGCCTTGGTTTCTGCAATTTTAGCACAGTGCTTTTAACAAGAAGAGAACAACTCCTGCCAGAGCAAGTATAACCAACACCAACCTCTCTCTCAACATTAATGTAGAACTGCTTGATACCCTCCAGAGTCAGTTCTTCCTTCTTCACCAAAATACGGATGGGATCTCTCATGAACTTTTTGGTCACTTCCAACACATCCATTGGCATTGTAGCTGACAGCAACACAACCTAAAATGTGTAACGATGTGTTAAGTACACACTCCATACAACCATTTTCATTTGTACAATTCAGCTCTCAGACACCCTCTAGCATCACTTTTACCACGTAAATGCTTTTTTACCTGGATGTTTGTGCTTAGTTTTTGAAAGATCTCATAAATTTGATCCTTAAATCCACGGCTCAACATTTCATCAGCTTCATCCAGAACAAACATTTTGATCCATTTCGGAGCTATTGGAAAAAGAGAAGCACCTCATGAAGTTTGAGAAACACAATCCTTTACCAACATCATACTTCTGTACTACTAAGCTTTCCAGCACAACTCTACAGTGACAACAAATACACTGAAGCTCTTAGTGGGTATGAGGCTTTCATTGGAAATTTATTAGCAAGTGCAGAGTGAGATTGATACTTACAAAGATAGCGCCTGTTTAACATATCAAACACACGCCCTGGAGTTCCCACCACGATGTGTGGAGCCTCAGCCTGGAGTTTCTGCATTTCATTGCGCACATTTGTACCACCAATACAAGCATGGCATGTTGCTCCCATGTAGTCTCCAAGGGCCAGGATTACCTTCTGAATCTAAAACAGAATCTTCCATTAGGAGTCTGTAGGACAGTAAAGCTTAAGCCCCATTATCATTGGCTTCTATGGACTTTGGAAGCCAAGACCCTTAAATAAGGACTGTGGAGCTCTTGGAACAGAGTTGCTGACAACTTTGCCTAACTTCACACAACTAAAGTTGCTAGCTACAGACCAGAAGACAGAACACTAAAGCCGCTTTTCTTTTCTTACTGGTTGAACTTGCTGATTGAGTGACTGCCATGAGACAATCACTAAGCTGGGAGAACAGGGCCACCAAAAGTGAGCTCAAGCTCTCAGGTCTACATGGTAAGCACCTGGACACTCTTCTGTGAACATGCCCCAAGGGCACCACTATAAGCCAGGTTTCAAAACAAGTCTCACCTCAACATCTTCAGAGCAGAACAAAGGCATAACATTCTGATTAAAGGCCCTTATTGCATTTTTTTTGTTGTTTTCTATGAGATTTAGTAGGTTTAGCTTTACCTCAAAAAATTGTCATATAGCACTGACACTTCAGTACTGTCCAGCTGAAAATGACAGTAAGTTTTCTACTTTAGAGTTGTTTCAACACAGCATGTTAAGACCCTGTATTACTGATACACTCATCCTAAAAATTCAAGTATTCTTTAAGTTATTACCACACACCCACTTAAATGTAACAGAATGCCAAGCCTTGAAGGTGGAAAAGACATGCAATTATGTTGTTAGGAAAACATACAGAGATACAAAACCATTTAAGTAACCAAATGTGCACTGCAGTTTTCATGTTGCACAACTGCATCTAAATTTAAATAGCTTTCAATCAAGTAATTTTTTTGTTTCCACTCAGAACACTGTTTAATAATTTAATAACTTAATAATTTGTGTTTTTCTGTTGAAGATGCTCCCTCCACTTTACACACAGCACAGCAGCTGCCTCCTGGACCCCTGCCCCAGCACACTCTCCATGTGCATCAACTCAGTTCTTCAAGAGGCAGACAACTTGTGGGACTGAAGCCAGTTTGTACCCCCCCATTACTTCACACAAGAAGGGTTCTGAATGGACATTAATTACAGGCCCTTAAGAAGTCTGGTAATGTCTCACAGTTGTGAAACCTGAAAGCTATGCAACACACAATTTTTTTTTTTTTTAAACTACACTATCAATACCTGTTGAGCCAGTTCTCTGGTAGGGGCCAATACTAGTGCCTGGGACTCCTTGAGATCAATCTCCAACTGCTGCAGGATGGAAATAGCAAATGTGGCTGTCTTGCCAGTACCTGACTGAGCTTGAGCAATCACATCATACCCTAAAAAAAGTAGGATACATATTTACTGCTCCCACATGGGTCAATCATGTTAGTTTTACTTAATTCCCCTTGAAGTTAAGTGATCAGTACTAAAGAGTTCTCTCCATTTCAGGTCAGTCCCGAAAGATGGTGTACCATCATATCACTTGTTCAATAAAGATTAAAATTAGTTATTACTGCACACTAATGAAGCGTATGCACTTTACAGTGCCTTCTTAATTATCTGATGTTGTTATTAATGAATCGATTGCATACCTTTGATGCATGGAATAATAGCTCTCTGCTGAATAGCTGAAGGCTTCTCAAAACCATAAGCATAAATGCCCCTTAGAAGGGATTCTTTTAAATTCATATCATCGAAATTGTCAACAATCTCATTCCAATTGCTCTGTAAAAAAAAGGAAAAATAAAAAATGATAAATCCAATACCCCCATCCATCAGCGATTAAATTCTCAGGTCAGTTCATAAATGCTCACCTCGATGACACCATCGGGCTCCATTCCCTCCGGGCCGCCATGGTCTCTGCCATGAAAGAGAACACACTGTTAGCACAGGAGCCACCACCACGCAGACGCGCTCTGACACCTCGGCTGAGAAAGCGGCAGGACCCGTGACAGATCATTCGAGCAAGTGCTCTGAGCTTCTGCCAATGGATAAACTCCTACCCCTCTTCCTCGGAGGCCTGGGCGCCACAAAAGCCCGTGCTCAGCTCCCGGGATCGGGCCCGACGCCGCGGGCACGGTCACACCGAGCGCGCGCTCCCGCGGCGGCGCGCGGGAAGGATGGGGGGGAGGGGGCGGGCGCGCTCCCGGCGCTGCAGCGGATTCCCCCCGCCCCGCCCCGCCGGGGAACTCTCGCGAGAGCTCCACCCCCTGGGATTGCGCAAACCGGGCGCTGCAGGCGGATGGAGCCGGGCGATCGCCCAGGAGGGGCTCCCCCCGCAAGAAAATATAATGGTCTCGCCCTCAGTGCGGCCCAAAAACCCGGGGCGAGCCAGCGGAGCGAGGGATAAAAGAATATCGAGGGGGAAAAAATAAAAAAATCAACAGAAAGGCATTTAAACATTTCAACTACAACACAGCTATATATTAATGAAATTCGAGAAAGTATTTTTCGGGGTGACTGGACTGCTAAAAAAGCCAGTAACGAAAAGCCAGCCCCGAGGACTAGAGCTAAACCGTTGCTGAACCGCGAGCAAGGGGAGCGCAGGGACCGAAACGTCTAGAACGGGAGGGGCCAGGGCGCAGGGCTGATTGACCACAGCGCCCTGCCTGCCCCAGGGCGCTCCGGCTCCCATCCCTCAACCTCTTTCGACATTTTGTCTCCTCCCGGCCGCCCCCACATCACCTACGAAGCCCCCGAACGCGGAAAGAGCCCAGGCCCCCGCCATACCTGCTATAATCCGCGGAGCCACCTGACATGTTCCAAGCGCCAGCTCTGTCCTCAACTGAAAAGGCAAGCCCTCCGCGGCGCCCGCCTTATATATCCGCCCCGCTGCCGGACTCGTTGCGCTCTGCTCTGCGCATGGATATATACCTTATTCCACACGCAAAAAAGCATGAATCCCTCCGGATTAAGCCCTCTGTCCCAAGAAATTCCCTTCAGGAGACTTTCTGAGTTAATCCGAACATTTTGTATGAACCTCTGGGGTCTACGAGGTTACGTGGAAAACGGAACTACTTTTTTTTTGTCAGATCGCGGAAGGATATTGCAGCATTGAGTGCGTCACAGCGCCCCACTCCTTCCTCCCTCTGCCTCCCCTTCCCCCCGCGTGCACGGGGTTTCCCGTCCGGTCCCTGCTGCAGCGCGCGGCGGGAGGGGGCAATGGCGGCGCCGGCTGGGCCGGGCTGAGGGGACCGCGAGCGGCCCTGCGGTAGCGGCTAGGGCGGCATAGCGGCCCCTTTTTATGGCCGCGTTCTCCCCACTGTGTTGGTTGTTTTTAAAGTCCCTGACGCGGGGGACGACGAGAGAGAATAAGGCTTCCTCGGGCGGGGGCCGGTGGCCGCGCATCCGCCCCATCTGCACACAGAAATGCCTCCCTCCTCCTCCTCCCTGACAGACGAAACACACCCCGAGCTCTCCCCGTTCGCTCCTTAGAGCCGGGGCAGCGTTCGGAGCTCACGAATAGGCGAGGGTGGCAGATGGAGGCGCCTCTGAGGACTCCTCGGCCCCGGGCCCACACCCACACCCAGTGCAGGCCGGCGGGCCCGTGGCTGCATAACGCCAGCTTGTCCCGAGGCGCTCAGGGTAGATCATTCCTGAAAGGGATGCAGGAGTGTTTGCAGGAGACAAGTTAGGTGGTCCTCGGCGTGCTGCCGAAAGCACGGTGCTGTGATGTACTGCAGGTCGCAGTACAGCGGTGTCCACGAAAAAAAGAACGATTTAAAAGTTAGTGCAGTCCAAAATAAAGCACTAAGGTAACTGTTACTGTGCAAGCCGATTGCATGAGCATGCCCAATGCTTCCATACTGTGGTAGAATAAATATAGATAATTTTATTGCTCTTCTAAGTTTTTACAATAATCTATTCCTCAGTATTTCTTATGGAGGCAAGTAATATCAATTATAAACAATAATTCTGTGTGGTTTGTATGTATCACTTTGTACGATTTATGTGTATCACTTTGCAATCTGTTTCCATAGTGATTATATATGGAAAAATGGAGGGAGTGCTTGAGAATCTCAACCTTTTACTTCTCTAGAATATTGTAAATTGTCTAGAACCATCTAGAATATACATAAAGAGAACCTCTCACAGACTGTATATACTTTAAATCTTCCTATGGTAGCATCTGCTGGGGCAATATTATCTGTAGATATAGTACAACCTACCACTATCCCAGCAAAATTAAATAAATGCAGCTCCACTGTCAGCCCATCCCAATGCTCTCAAGTTCTTTCTGTCCACCTCTGCTGGGTAGAAACTACTGAGGATATTTCTTGTGCTTGCAGTTCAGATAGACACACAACAATAGCCAGAGGCCTTTTAAATCAATGATGCCAGTTTGCGGGGGCTAGTAAGCTCTGATTGAAAAACAAATAGGATGGACTGAAGAAAAAATGTGAGCACAGTTTTGAACTGGCACAGTTAGATTTCCCACTGCATTAAAAGCGATTTGAGTCTAAATGAGAAATAACACTATTGAGTATTTGTTAAGGATCTTGAATATTTATTAGGAAAGCTGTTGAATTTGATTTGATTAATATTTTTATTTAAGCACTGCATTTAAGTCCTAGCCAATTTGCAAATCTGAGAGGAAAAGATTTCCAGACATGTGGGAATTTTAGGAAGGTAAGCCATCATTCTTCACAGACCTGAAATGGCATCTCAAAAACAAGTATCTACTTTATCTTTTCCAATAAAGAAATCAATGTCATTTCAGATTACCCAGGCATTCAGATACTTTGAGTGTTCAGATTTGACATCAGTTTTCCAGTAACAAGGCTTTCCTGGTTTTCTTTAAGGAGAAATTTTCTCTTTGCTCTAGCTCGCTGTAAATCTTGTTTTACAACACTGGCCAAACTTCATTCTACTAAAAAAATAATCAACAAAGCCTTGAAATTAAAAAAAATATTATATTCATTCAAGAGGGACAATTTTTAAAGTTGATATTGTCATTTACTGTGTAATGGGGGGTGTCTTGATTGAATGCCAAGATTTCTTGGCATTTGGCAACTTCAGAGCCAAACAAGTTCCCCAAGCTCCTGATCACTGGCCTTTATTGAGGAGCTTGAAATATCCCTGTCTCTGAGGATTTTGTTCATTTCTGATTCACCTAATGCTTAAATATAAAGAAAAGCCTATGAGCATACTGATATCTGCTGTGACATGGTCATGGCAGAGTTTGGCAGAATTTGACCAAATTGTCTGGTCATGTTATTTGCTCTGGTTCATGGTTGTTGTAATGCACAGATATTCCTCAGTCCAACGGCCCCTTGGCAGATGCTGTATTTGCCTCAAGTGTTGTAGGACTAGAACAATGAAATTATGATTGAAGAAACAAATCATCAGTTCCCATGTGAAAGGCATTTATTCATATGGATGTCACACCTAAAGGTGTATGAGAAAAGAAACCCACTGTTTCCTCCACTGGAAATCCTTGACTTCTTTCACCAAATGAAAAGTTGAAAAGAATTTTGTTTCATAAGCTTCAAGGTTGGAAACACATAATCAGTCTTCTCTTTTTGTGAAACAAGATATCCAGGCTTCTTGTACTAGCAATGGCCCCTAACCATACTAGGGGAAAAAATCCTACATTTTATACCCTTCAAAACCCATGTTAAATATTTGAGAAATATCTCTGGTTACAGTAGTGCAAATAGCCTTTTCATGTGTGTTCATATCTACTTTGTGTATTTTTGGGCCAGTGCTAGCCACACTGTGCCTGGAATTATTTGTGTTCTGAACAGGAAGCATCAAACTGAGAGGTACCAAAAGGTCAGATTTTGTCACTGACAAAAGTCCTGTAATGACACTGGGTTTTCCTGTGGTCCCCTGGCATTAAATCTGATTAAGCTTTTTAGAACAGCCTCAACTGAAAACTTGCTCCCCGAGCACCAGGTTCATGTTATCTTCAGGCAGAAGGGATGCCAAGAAGACACTAAAAAATATGTCTGTGCTGCTACAGATAGGATGCACAGCCGCTTATATATGTACACCTAATATACTTCTGTAGATATTTCCCAAAAAGACAATCCCAGTGAATCATGAGCTCCTTAGTGAGAGTGAACATAATAATATGTTTATTAACAGGGGTAACAGATGGACTAGCTGGTTTAGCAGCTGGGTTTCCAGTGATTATTCATGCAGATTGAAGTAAGGAGTGACGTATCTAAAGAAAGCAGTAGGAGCTGACACCTCCTGAAACTGAGCTCCAGTTGAGCAATCCCTGCTCACCAATATTCTGGCAAAGGCAGTGAGTGGTACACTTTGCATTAGGAAATCTCAGAAATCTTCTTTTAATAATCTCATGGCATGATTTGAATTTGCCATGAAACTGCCAGGTACTTCACAGGAAACCTGCAAGATCCCAGAATTCTTTTCCTGCATTTTTTAAGTCTGGTGCCAAGGTTCAGACTGTCTACTACTTGATTGCTATGACTGGCAGGGCAAGGAAGGTAATGGTAAACAGACAGAGTTTGCTCACAGTAGGTCATGTTAAGGATCAAGATGATTTGTTAGGGTGTTGTTGGCAAGGAGTAATATTTTCAGTTCATCAGTCCCAAAGGATCCTGCCTAAACAAAAGCATGCTTCCTCAGATGTACGAGTGGATAGGTTCTGGAAAACCTCCAGAGGAGGAAGAAAGTCCAAATTCCTGGAGTCCCATGCTTGTTATTTAAATGCAGTCAGGGTGTCATTAATGCTAACAAGCATTTTTGGTCACTCCATTGAAATGACAATCTAAAAAAGCTGAACAATAAGAATTTATAAAGTACGGTGTTTTTAATGGATTGGGAATACTGGCTTTGTATTCTGTAGTGTAATCTGAAGTGCACATTAGGATGACTTTAGTACACTGGGCAGTTAGGCTTGCTTTGTCCTCCTTTTTAAAGTTATTTTACAACTTTGTTATGTTTTGATAGATATTTCTAGTCTTTGTAACTGTAACCAAATTTGTGTTGTGAAATCTTAGTGATGTCCCTGTTGGATGAATTGAAAGTACATGCAGAATTTCCTCTCTCCGTCCAAGTTCTGTCTCACTGAATAGTTGTGCACTAGGCCAATAAGGAACATATTCAAAGATGCTGCAATTATTTAGGTGCCAAGTACTATGGACAGGCAGTGGTGTTTAAACTGGTTGATGTAATTGTCCCACATTCTCAGTCTATTCAAGATATTCAGGCTTGTGCAGAGGATGTGGGGTGGACGGGATGGGGCCTTTTGCTGGCCAGCTGACTCACTTGTCTGAAATGTATGCGGGGTGGATTGTGGCTTGTGCTTCCTAATGGCTTGGAGCACACGTCTCCAGGAAGTGTTCCTACTTCAGTTGTGCAGAATTTTGTCTCTTGGCTTAGGGTCTCTCATTCCCGGTTAGATTTTTTTTCCTTGATTATAATTATTTGTTAAACTATTCAAGATTATTCTACTTGGGATTTTTTGTTTGTCTTTTCTTTTAAAGAAACAGCAAGGTTGTGTGAATTTTGTATTTCAGGTTATTCATCTGTTAATTGATCTCCTCTTAGAGTTTGGAGTTTAAATTCAGACCCTCCCACCTTCCGAGGTTTGGAGTTATTTGTTACTTATTTCTTATTCTGGAATAATGAAGTTCTTGCTGAACTTTTAAGAAAGATGGTGTTTCTTTTATACAGTGGGGCAGTTCTTGTAAACTGTTGCTGAAAAGGAAGTGGCAGAAGTGCTCTGGGCCCTTAGAGGAACCTCAGGCTGGTTTCTCAGTTCTCTCCCAGGGGGTCAAAAAATCTAAAGAACTAAGGAAAGTTAATAACTACTTATTTTTATAGCAGGTCTAGTTTCATTCAAATATTTAAATTTGTGAAAAATTCCCTTTTACTGTGGTTAGCATTTGGTTGCTCTTGCGCTTCTAATAAAAAACTAGGGTTAATTCTAGAAAGTCAGTATTTAATTTCTTAGTGGAAGTATGTAAATTACTGTTAATTCTTTAAATGAGCACAACATAAGAAAATTGTCATATGAAATCACTTATAGTGGTCTTGTAATTTTAGTAACAATTCTGGTTATAAGAAGAATGTTGGCACAATAAAATCTTAACCCAAGTACTTGAAACAGAAATCTGCTTTTCTTTCTATGTTTTTTGTAGTCATCCAGTTCTCTGCATGCTATAAAACTCAACAATTACAGTTTTATATCTTGAATGTTCTTCTAGATTCTTTTTTTCCAAGTTTTCAAAGTTTATTGTCAGGCCCAGGACATGAAATTTGCTCAGCTCTGTTCCTCCATTGTGTTAAGGACTCCTAGTGTGACCACAGACTAGAACTTTAGCACTAAAATCAAGCACATGATATTTATTAGACTTGCCATCAACTTCTATTGGAATGAGAGCTCTTTTTCCACTTTAGTCTTCTCTGTAATGTGGAGGTGATATTGTTTACCTCAGAGGTTATGTGTGGGCAAATCCTTGAAGATTGTGGGGATCAGTAATGGAAAGAGACCTAGAAATCTTTGATAGAAGTTGCAGGCTACTTTCAAGGTAGAGTTTGTTCCTTATATGGCAAAAGTAAATGAAGCTGAGAGATGGAACAGGTGGCAAATGATAGCATCCTGACATAGTTGTGGTTACATTTATTTTTTAACTCATGAAATAGTGCACGTCATATATTTTTGTGACATGATCTACAAAGAACATTATTTCCAGTTCTGAGAGAAAGGTAAATATAAGCCTGTGCATTATTTTGAAGAAAACAGTATTCCTTCTGCTATTGGATAACCATCTCTGCACATTATTTTTTCTCATGATTATACACATTTGCCATACGCTGACATTGCTTGAATTTTTTAATTGCTGATTTCAGTTGGTTAAGTTTTGGAACAGCCACTGCAGGCAGACCTATATCTGTATTTAATTTGAGTATCTTTCCTTATTGGTAAAAACATCAAGTGTTATGGGCTTAGCAGGTGGAAGTAATGCATGGAAGCCAAACCCAAGATGAAAACACCAAAAAGGCCAAGCAGTTCTTTGATTTTTACAGGGGTAAATTCATGGGACCCATTAGTGGTAAAATAAGTACTAATCTCTAACATATGCTGTAGATATGTGTACCTTGATAGATGCCCAGTGTCCTGACTGGTGACAGCAACAAGCCATGTGACCCATCCCAATCACACTTGTGGACGTCAGAATAAGCACACTGTGCTTTCCAGAGTGTGTGCAGTGCTGTGAGTTATGAGGGCCTATCTCAAATTAGTGACAACAAAATGTCTGGTGTTATCAGCTGATACAGCAGTGCACAGGGAGCTTTGCTTTGAGTGTATTACAGCCTGTAATACACTCTTTATTGTCAGAATATTTCAAATGTCTACATCCCTGACCAGTAAGACATCACAGAAATAATTTCATTGCTCCCTAACAGAATCTCCACCTGTCTGTATCCAGCATTGCATAGTAACTGAAATCTCTAGTTTCTTTTCTATCAGAGCATTCTAACCTTCACAACAGTGTATTGCAGTTTATAGAATTATAACACGTGAAAGTTAACAATAAAGCTAAATACTTTGTCATTAATAAAATGAGCTGTGTGATCAGAAGTATTGACCTCAAGGTAAATCTTAATTTCTACAAATTGAAACTTTCCTACTGAGCTTTACTTCTCATAAGAAAATTGAGACTGTTCATTCCTTCAGGTAGCTATAGCTCAGATTCCCAAAGTCTTGTTTCTATCACTGATACTGGCACAATGTGAAACTATAGATGAGCAGTTTCAGCTTTGTTCCCTTCTTTCATCTCTTTGTAAAATGGAAATTATTATCTCTCTTTGAAGAAGCTCTTCAATTTTAAACTGACTAAAGCTGGGACTGATTGCTTTTGCCAGCTCAGGGTGGGGAAAAGTTTAAAAAAAAATTTAAAATTAATCAAGATCAGCATCATGACTTGGTTAATCATTTTATTTGTTTACTTTCTTAATCCCTATGAGGTTTTTTTAAATGAAAAATACAACTATTCCAAGGCTTTTCTTTTTAACAGTAATGTTAGAGATGCATGTTCTTCTTGTGGCCAAGTCTGAATTGTGTGCCCATGAAGCTGAAGTGCCAAGTGAGCTGCTAAATGTTTTGGTGCTTCTGTTTAGTGCTTGGAAGCCTCTGTGGGCCAGTCCTTAGCCCTAGTGGTTTGTGCTTCAATCCATCCCAAAATGCTGTTCTGTATTATTGTGTATGCCAACTGAATATTGCCAGATGAGACAAAAATGAACATGTGAGGTGCTGCATTAGTAAGGAATTCAATGTTTTCCTCTCAGGTTGTGCCCAGGAACACCTCCCCCTGTTTTCCACGTTTTCCAGCAAGCACGGACATGGACTGATGCAAGCACAGACAGGATGCAGGTGACCCCTTTTCTTTAGCCAGGAGTAACTGTGGTGTTGCTCGTGCCAGTCGAGGACATGCACTTTAACACATCATGTCAAAGCAGTTGGCAGTGGCTAGGAACCTTTGTTCTTTACACAACAGGAGAGAGAAATGCGAGTTCATGCTGAATTGCAGGAATATATCAATTCATTTATTTCATGCATGTAATAGAAGTGATTAGACTATACAATACTGGCAGGTTTTTGCAGTATATAAAGAGAATGCATATGCCTGTATTCAAAGTACTTTTATCTTGTGCTTTAAGAGCTTCTGCTAATAATTGTTTCTGAGTCTCAAGTAGTTGGGGTTTTTGTTGTCGTGTTCAGCACTTATTTGTAGCTCATTGTTCCGATTAATTTAAAAGTAAGAAAGTAAGAAATCAGGAAAATCCTAATTTTGAAGCAGGCAGATATTATAGTACCTAATTACTGCTAGTTTTTCTTTCATAGCTTTTTGGTTCTCTAAAGCTTGTGTTATCATTTCTAAATGTATTCTGATATATACTTTTATACTTTATAGGTAACAAGACTACAAAATTTTTAATGCCTTTATTGCTCTTATTTCAGCAGAATTGCAACAAACAAAGCACTGATTTATGTGCTAATAACAAATAAAGACTGTCAAACAATGACATTTTTGGAGGACTTTATTTGGATGTGATTCTGTGTATATCTTAAGCTCAGAATTCTTTTTTTTTTCACCTTTCTGTCCAAGAAAGCTGAGTTATCACAAAGATGATTTTACAGTTAATTACCCAAAAGGATTTCTCTGATCTCCTTTAAAATTACTCATTTACATTGCTAGTATCCATCTCTTTTGGGAATATGACTTTGTACCCCCAGGAACACCCTTTTTTTTTGAAATAATTGTGGAATTGTGTTTGCTAATTTACATCACATCAGAATTGTCTTTGCTGATTTCCTGGGCTAACAGGCTGTATATCTTTATGCAGAAGGAAGAAGAACGAAGTGAGAACTGTAAAGGACTGCTGCCTCAGAACTGCTGTTGCCATAGAGCTGCTAACAAGGAAAAAAACTGCAGCATGGATTTCTTGTGCTGTTGAAGGTAAGATGAGGGCACAGCAAAGACTGTAGGAGGGGGAGGGGAGGCGAGGCAGAGGGAGGGAGAAGAGGAAGAAAGTCTGCGTCCTAGCTGTCTAAAAAAGGAAATTCAGTGTCAGTGTTCATGAGCAGAACTGCTGGTGCAGAAGAACAAAGCTATCTCAGTTGTTTAGGGTAGCAGGAGTGATGAGCAAGCAAGCACACTCCCATGCTTTCAGGAGAAAATGCTGCAAAGAAAGGAGGGAGAAGAAGAGTGACTTTTTCCTGTATAAAATACTCACTGCTGCTTCAAGGTAGCTTTTTGATACTACTTTGGCATTATAACATAATTACTCTGGGTAAAGACAATCATAAGAAAACTCAGTAGGGAGATAAACAAGAAGAAAAAGTAGTAAAAAACATCAGCATAATCTTGAGCTGATGAATGTGGTTTGTATGTATTAAAATGTCTCAGTTGTTACATTCAGCTGTGCAGTGCTGTGAAACCTTTCAAAATGCAAGTAGATTGTATTTTTATGGTAGGCTTGTTGTGATATGTTGATGTGTTATCAACCTTTTCTCAATGATCTTTTGTCTTCTGTTATCTAAGTAGATATCTTTTGAGTGGAAATGTACAATAAGTAAATAAATAAATAAATAAATAAATAATACTAGATACTCAAGCATACTGGCTATAGAACCAACATCAGACATGCTTTCTGTGGAATCTCTTTAATGGGGTGAGCTTTGTAGTAGTGTAAGACTTCAATATCATTGCAGAATTATCTGCAACATACTTATGCAGAAGCTGTTGCTGCTGTTTCTGCATCTGTCTATCATGTTACATATTTTTGCTATCCTTCACCTGCTCCTTCTCCCAGTCATTTAGACGTTTCTGAGGTGGCTGAACCCACGAGCCCTGCACAGCAAACCCAGCACGCCTGCCATGTTTGCATGGTGGGGCCTTGAGGAGAATAAAACAAACTGTGGAGGCAGAGATAACACTGTCTTAGCTATGTTGATACTCCTGTGTTGATATTGCTTAACCATCTGTTTGCTGTGTTATTGAGTGTACTTGGATAGATCAGCCCTTTCTCACAATTCCTTGTTTTGCACTTTATCACCATTTATTAAATAGTGCTGGACTGTTCTCCTGTAGTCTGTTTGCAGTTCGGGTCAGAGTGATTTTTTTTCTATAGCAACCTGGTTGTCAGACTGAGTAATCCAGGCTGTAAATGTTAGGGATTCCGATCTTTATTTTTAGTATATTACCATCTCTCACTGTGTTATTGTTATTCTTTGAGTGTGTAGAGTTTAGCTCATAGGTTTCCCAGTCATGAATGGCACTGGGCAAGATCTATCAATCATGAGTACATAAGTTTCCATTTTCAAAGTTTGTCATGTGGAATTGGATGTTCAAGTCTATTTTTATTAGCCAGACCAATTTTTGACTCAGACTACTTTTATCGAACTTGTAAAGCTACAGAAAGTTCTTCTGCATTCTTTAGAACCATTCTTTTGATTTACTTTGTTCCCCAGTGCACTTAGGGTAGATAACATCCTTGTAAGGTTTGGGGTGGTCCTCTGAGATGGTGCATGTGAAGTTCAAGTCTTAATCCATGATTGAGGCATCCCCTGGCAGTACAAGTGATGGTGATTTAGTTCAATGTCAGCAAAAGGTTTAGTCTCCTTCTCTGAACAATTGATCGTGCCTTGCTGAGTGAATAATTCTGTTAGGACTGATTTTCACAGGGCATTAGGTGCCACATTTCAGAAGAGATCACTGAACTTCTGAGTCAAACCAGTTTGGGTTCTTCACAGACACGAGGTGATTATTCAAACAAGTATGACTATATAATAAACACCTCTTTGTAGGATAAGTGCTAAACAAGGAATGGGTGGATGGGTCCTATCCAGACAAAAATTTAGTTGCCTTATGTAATTATTTAGTAGACAGTGTTGCAGTCTAAGATCAGTGTAATAGTTTTTCATTGGCAAAGGGGTAGGTAGGAGCACAGTGTTGCTAAATGACAGCCTATTCTCATAAATTTCCAAATAGTATGAATATTTATTGGTTCCAGTTGATGGATTGATGGTGGCTAGTATGTATTTACAGTGTAAAGAGCAGAGCTACAGTAGTGTTGATACAGAAATGTCTTGAGTGGAGTGCACTCACATTATGACCTTCATATTGCTGCTGTTCCTATGCCAGACTTCCAGCTACAACCCACAGATCCAGCAACTTGAGTCAAAGTTTCAGTGGCATCTTGATTGTCATATAATAGAAAAAGCTACATAATGAAGTTGAACAAGACAGAGGAGCTGTTTGTAATTCTACTAACTTGTCCACACGTTTGTCCTGAATTCTGAAGGAAAGGTGTAGTTTATGCTTGGTTTGCATCTGCTTCTTCCACGTGATTTATATTGTGGGAGTGATCAAGAGAAAAAAGAAGTATGGCAAACATTGCCCAGAACACTCTAATCTCTGTATTTGGGCCAGGAAAAAAAAGCTGTTAAGCCATTAGTGCTGCTGTGGTTAATGCCAGGACTTGCACCAATTCCCAAAATGCAGTAAAATATAAAAGCTACTTTGATGGCTAATGCTGCCTATAATTACCTTTTTGAGGTGTTGCATTGCTCAATTTCCATCTCCACCGCTCCAAGTAATATCAGCTTTCCACACGATAGGCTTTGGCTAAGTGGTCCAAGGCCTGATTTCTGAAATGCTGAGTACCATAATGCTATTTAAGGTTAATGGGAGCACAGACTTCTCAGCAAAATGTAAGATCAGGCTTCTGCATTCAAACAGGAGATTTTAGTTTAGCAGTCACAAGACTGCTTACATGATCAGTCTGAATTCTGGATTCCTTCTGGAACTGATTTTTGTTTTTCTTTTGCAGAGCCTGAGCTGTGTCCCATTATACCCCTTTGTGTTCATTAATTTTGTGAGCATTACTACTCTTTTAGTCAGTATGCAGCTAGTAGAACAACTGGCACATAGAAGGAAGATAATTCAGTTATAGTAGATTTACTTATTCATAATGTCTTATGGCATTAGTCTTTTTTTTCTATTGGATTAAATGGCAAGAAATTAACTTCTTTTGGCATGCTTAAGGGTTAGAATAAGAAATAAAATAATGTTCCTTTACATGCATCTGGTGGATTTTCCAAGGCACTGAACTATAGTGGTGTGGGCATGTAGAAAAAAGTCTTTCTGTAAACATGCAGTATCTCCTGTTGATATTCTATTGATAAGCATTATGTTCCCCAACCTGAAATCAGTAATCCTCAATTCTTGTCTAGCCCAACTGAGTTTTCTTACTGTAATCTAAGTTTCAGTTAAAAATACATCCTTGTTCATTCTCGGCCTTAATCAGATTTGTTTAGTTCCCTTGTTTTTTACACAAACTATAGTAATTCTTTCGTTTCAAGCCAAGTGGTCCATTGGATCCTGTGCTAAGTGCATCCAGTGGAAGGTGGAGAGGCATCCACAAAATTCATACAGGGTGTCTCAAAAATATATTTTGTCTTTGTATTTTAAAAGCAAATATAGTCCTTTGGCATGACTCTGGATTCTGCAGGGAATTCTGATTTTCTGTGGCTCAGTTTGAGTAAGGTAAGTATTTTAATGCCTGATCTTCAACCCACAGATCAGCACTGTCAGTAATAATAGCAGAAGAGAAAATAATCACTAGGAGGTTTCTAATCCCTGTTACTCCATACTGGTAGAATTTACTCCCTTGAAGGTTATTGTTAGGTTTTTAGTGGGCAGAAGATTGAAACCATTGTGAGCTGCAGGCTGCCAGAAGCTGCAGCATTACAAGTATTCATTATGGCAAGATGCCTTACTCAACTAGAAAAACCTTCACTCTTTACTCCTTAACACACCCTTCCTCTTATTTTAGAACGCAGTCGAAACATTGCGTTATTAATTACATTTTCCCAAATGAACTTGCGCATAAAGCTTAATTAAAACTTTGGGAACTGCATTACACTAATGTGGTCTTGTAAACACAGCAGAATTAGATGTGGGTGAGTAGCAAGTTACAGAATTGAAAGTATCTATCCCCATTGTTATTTTTAAAGAATATTTGAGTAATTTGTACATTGGATTTGGTACAGCTCTGTCTACATGGCAATGGCCATGTAGTAGTGTCATTTCTAATTCTGTAGCCACTTAGACTCATTTATCCTCAGAGCTGTTATTCCTAAATTGGGAGTGATTACCTTGCTGGCTGAGAGACCCAAGAAAACAAGGAAAGAAATGGGTTCTTATATCCTATCAAATAGCAGTGTTCATCATTAATGCTCCACATGTGCTGAGGTCTTGTGTTTGCACAGCTCTCTACTATGGCTTATGCTGTGTAACATAGCACTAGAGGATGATTTGAACTGCTGAGTGTGATGAGAAGGTCATGTCTGAATTATGGCAAAAATTCAATAGTCCATCCATAGTAAAGCTGAGGAATTTTTCATATGGTCAGTTAAAATATATGTTTTGTCCAATTGTCACAGATGGAACGAACAAGGGAGGGAGAACATTAAATTCAGACAGCTGCAGAATGGCCATCATGTGGCTTTGGATGTCAGCAGTATGAGTAAACAGAGATTTAATTCATACATATTTTCATACCCCAGACTCCTAGTTGCGATGATCTGTATCAGTAAGAATGCAGTTTTTCTGTTGCAGGAGAAAACCTTTATTTTTCATATTCATGAAATTCCATTTCGAGTGTAATTTGTACACTTTGCTTATAGTAAGTAACTGGCAAGCGTCGAAGCTCTATTGCTAGAGCTTAATATTTAAAACAGATTGCACAGATGGGGTGTTTTTAGCTACAGTGTTACTCACCCAGAAGAAACGCTGAGTGTTAAGCCTACTAAACCATTCCTGGCAATGACAAACCTGACAAAATTTGGCGATCATAAGCCCTGTGACAAAAAATGTGCCATCTGCTGGCCAAGAAGGAAAGTGCTCGTTAGGCCCTGCGGGCCCTGGATAAAGCACTCCAGCGTGATTCCGGCAGGAGAAGCTGGGAGTTTTGCGGAGCTCTTCAGCAGCTGAGCTGGAAGGGACCTGGTCAGGAGTTTTCTCACAGCAGATTCTTCCATCTATAAGTGCTGTTTTGTGATAATTTAAACTGTCTGTAAAACACATCAATGAGAAATGGAAATGTTCCATTCTAAAAATATCCAAACGTTCTGTTTCAAAATTTTTAGACATGGAACACTGATTTTTAAAAAGTAATTACTTTTGTAAGTTATATAAACAAATTGAAATTGTAATCTTTGTGTTAAGCTATAATGAAACCTCACATCATCACTATAGCACATGGTAAATAACCACTCAGTCTTGTGTCTCACTACTCGTGGTTGTGTTTGTGTGGGGAGAATACATCAAGAGTGTGATGGTCTTTCATTCAGATCAGGGAGACTGGAAATGGAAAGAAAACTTTGTTTTTATTATATTTGCATCTTTATGTCTTTATTGTAATTTTGCATTAATTACTTAAATTGCTACTGTAATTTAAAGAAAAACTGGTTTGAGCTTATACTCCTGTTAGTAATTCAGTATACACAAAGATTTTCCAGTTACAGCCAAAATCATTCCAATCAAATAGTCAGAAGAAAAGAAGCAGAGGACTAAAGATAACTCTCAAGGCTTTCATTTGTGTAGCTTTGTAAGTTTAGTTTTTGTCAAAACGAGAAGATAGCCTTTGCATATTACGCTGCAAGGAAAGGAATGAATTTAAAAGGCTAGATCTGATTAGTGATGGATCCAGGGATTATTATTATTATATTTTAAAATTGAGCTCCAGTTAATTTGTATGACTTCTGAATGATTATTTTCAGGAAGAAGGGAAGTATAATGGTTCTGATACCATCAGTCATGACGGATATCTGTCTGTCTCCATCCATCCCTATATGACAGCTAATTACACTGTGTAAAATAGTTCAGATGCACACAACCATGTTGAATTTATACTCACAGGCATGGTTTCTAATTTTAAATTTCCTTACTTTTCCAATACATTCTAATGAGTTTTCTAATTCAATTATTAAAAAAAAAAACAGGCGTTGAAAATGGGAGGTGAGCCTACACTGTCAGGGAATGCTTAGATTCAGGCAGGAGAAGTTCTGTTCTGTAATGTGTTGGGGACTGTCCTGCACAATCAGAGACCCCTCTCTTGCTTTTTTTGTTCTTGCTCCCCTTCTTGAGTTCCTGTCTTTTATAGTTCCTTGATGATTGTACCTTCATCTAGTTTTTCATCCCATTCACTGAGTTTCAGGTTTTGCCACTAATTTGCTGTTTTCTTTTGTTCTTCCCACCTCAACCTTATCAAACCACCCTGCCTCTTCTTTCCACTTCTGTGTCTCCTGACCTTTCTTGGTAGCTATCTCCTCTTTGCAGATCATCCTTTGCCTTTTATGCCAAGACCTCCTGATCCTGTTCGCATCTCTTTTGCATTCTCTGAGTAGTCTCCCCTGTCTAGTTCCTCCTCACTGGGGAGGTGATGACTGTAGAAGCACAGCATACAAAAGGACCCATTCCCAGCTGTTGAGTATAAAGTCTTGATGGCACAGCAGTCCTAGCAGCTGGGATGAGCAGAACTGTAGCTGTGGTGGAGGGCACTTGCACTGTGGTTTCAAGTAATGTGGTCTTTTGCAATTAAATCAGTGAAGTGTTACCTTTTGTAGGACCTCACCCTGTCAGTAACCCTTTACAGGATGGAGTTATGTTTCAAACTGGTAAACTGATCCAGCATTAAAGTATTTATTTGCTTATTGCCGTGTGTTTTTTTCAGCTGAATAAGTTATTGCATCCATACACAGGGAAAACATATTTTATTTTGCAAGAAATACTTGGTACGTTTTAGCTAATGCATTGGACCAAAAACTCAGCCTTTGGAAGGTATCCAGAATAGAAAAATAAGTCCAGTCTCAAAATCATGCACAACCTAATAAGGGAAGAAGGCACACAAATTTTAGGTGTCTCAAGGTGTCTTGTCATCTGAGCTGTAGTACTTGTGCATCTCTGCTGAACGAGATTCTGCCAATCAATGTGCTTCTCTAGGTAGTTAACATAATATGTATAGGGAATAATAAACCTCCTGTGTTTAGGATTCTCTCAGCTGTCCCTGTTCTCTTGTCCAACAGAACAACCACTAGTGATAGACTGGTGGCAATATTTATTTGTTTAAAGAAATTAACAGGTTAAAAGGTTCCTTTGTTTTGTTCTTTAAATGATCCACTCTAGTAAATAAGAGAAAAATTAGTTCACATACCTAAGAGAGGCTCCCTTGTTCTATATTGTCTTCTGTTTTACCCATATTTGGTTGAGATTTTTCATGTAATCTGCAAAATTCTTTCTGCCATTGTTTTAAATATAGTACAGTAAGATTTGACGCAGTGATTCAGTTTGTGCTTATAGAAAATTGAGGCAGATGAGTTACACTGATTTACATATTTGCAAATATATGCAAATACACAGTGTTGCCATATGGTCTTAGGTCCCCAGAAGTGCTGGTGACCTACTTGAGTATTGCAGTTAACAGAATATGAGCTTTTGCCTCTTCCTGCTTTTATACATTTCAAAAGGCAGTATTCTTCTTACTTTCTATGTAACATTTTGAAAAGGATCCTACAATGTTTGAATTATGCTAAAGCATCTGTGAGATCAAAGTCTTCCTCGTTTTCTGTAGCTGGATCGATGTTTTCTGCTGCAGAAGGCAAGAGATCCTCAATTGTGAATTCTCTGGGAAAGCTAGGAGGGGCTGGAAAGCCCACAAGTTGTTTCCATGGTTTTCCAGGACATCTGGGGCGAGGAGATTCTGAGCGATCTGGCAACCCATTAAATAAAGAAGTATCAGGAAGAATTAGTGGCTCTGCAGGTCTACTGGTTTCCTCCCTTGCAACCCCTGTACTAACCAGCTCCAGTGCAGTTTCAGCACTGGATGATGGGAGGTTTTCATTTTGATTAAAACCCCTTTCATTTGACTCCTCATAAGATTTGGGGTTTGGATGTTTATGTTTATTCTTTTTACTGTGTTTTTTATGCCCACACCCATGGCCATTTCTGCTCCCACAACCAATGTCATGCCTGTGCCTTTTGTCATTGTCATGATCCTTTTTAACTCCATGCCTGTGCTTATGCCTGTGTTTGTGCCTGTGTTGATGCTCAGGTTCACCTTCACCTTCTGGTTCCTGTCCATCGTCTTTCCTCGTTTCTGTGCTAGGGCTTTGACTTTCTCCTTCATTTTTATCAGCAGATGAAACTGCATGTGGCTGGCTTAGTATCATCATTGTGCTCCGGAAAGGTGTGAATCCAGGAGGCCTTCTTGCAAAGAACAACTGGAAAACATTGCAGCAATAGCTACATTTGTTACATGAAACAGAACAATTGCTTCATGTGTGGGAAATTCAGAAGCTGGCTCATTGCAGTACATGAATCTTTTAGCAGATTTTTAAACAAAAATCTAAATAATTCTCTCTTCTGTGATAAGCATACAAACATAAACATCCTTCCAAATAATTCTGGAGCATTTTAGTAGCTATATGAGTAAAATAAAAATTTGTGTACCACTGAAATTTTGTCAGTGTAAGAGAGGAATTATGCTACAGAGGGCAAAACACAGTTACTGGTTTTAATTTATGAACAATACAGTTGGATTCTAGGACTAAATGTCCTGGCACTTGTTAGAGTGTTACCCTCCCATGTATAGAACCAATTTAACTGAAGGTTAACACATCTCTGAGTAGCATCAATGGCAGAATATACAGAAGGTCTCTGTCATTTTGTTATATAAAAAGTAACTATTCAATTTTTTACTTTTACATTTGACACATGCATTTCAGAATACTGCCTGGAAATAACACACAGAGATTAAAGCTGATAATATCAAACATTCTGTTGTTATTGAGTCATCCCTACTCCCTCATCAATGTTCAAGTGGAAGACAAAGTCTGAATACATGGTGTACAGTCACGGTCCAACACGAGTTTCATTTCTCTCCACCAAAGTCTCTGATCATTATCTAGCTGCAAATCAAAGTTGTTTGTATTTAAGCTAAATTTGAAAGTTGATATGGATAAAATATTGCAGTGAAAATAGAGAGAGACTTTAGTTGATACATAACAAATGAATATGTAATTTGAAGGTGCTGAGCACAGTGAAGTTATTAGTTATGAGGGCAGGGTAATCTGTCTTTATTCTGTGTCACATTGGAGTCTCTGCAATCCTCAGAAATATCTGATAATAAAAAATATTTGTATTCCATTGTGAGATTTTCAAACTGACTCGCATTCAGGACTAGTTCATCATGGAGCTGAGTAGGAAGAAATTATAAGATCCTTGTGCAGAGACTGACAGCTGCAGCTGTCAGTGCCACTGTAGGTGCACTGTAGGTGCCACTCAACTAATATGGAAAGGTTCACAAATTCTTTAGAAATCTGTGGGGTATAATTACTGTGTCAGCAAATACATTTTAATTTCAATGTTAAAACCTAGTATGAGTAGCAATTTGAGGGATTTGATGGGCCTCTGTACTCCAGAGCTTAACTGACAATACAGAGGAGCAGCCAACAGGCAGAACTTCTCCCTCTCCTGGTGTCTTTGTGTGATCACCTTGTTGGCCACTGCCTCACCTTGTGGTGAAACTGATTTGATGTAACTGGTTGTTGAGGTCAGAGGGTGAGAGAAAAGAATGTGACGTTAATGAGGCTGTTAAAAGAACCGTGTTCCTTCATTTTTGGTATTAAATATGGGATAATTTGGAATGGATAAAGAATTTATTGACTGCCTTTGCCTATGCTCTGTTTAATAGGATGAGTAATGAATCTTACCACTTGCTGCTCTTCAGTGCAGTTCACCTGGGGATAGATTTTATTCTCCCATGGGACCACGTGAATTTGTGCATTGCATGACAGTGATGTCTGTTAACAAAACAAAAAACAATATGTTAAGGCAAAAAGACTTCAGACACAAAGGAAGAGACTTGGGCCTGAAAAAACCTTTTTTAAAATAATGCTTTTAAATCCTTGGAACTTTAACCAAATATTTATGAAATCTATCTTAGTGATGAATACTTCCATATTGGGGTACATCATGGCTTAGCTTTTCAAGGTTATAGTATACCTGTGTGAACACTTTAATTTAACTTTGGATTTCAGATTGGATCTTGAAAATTGGATTTTTCATCTCCATCACTTTTTGACCACTAACTGCATAATCTTCATCATACTCCTAAAAGTATGTTTTGATTATGGTGTTTATCCTGCTAAAAATTGGGAAATTGAAATAAAGCCTTATTTTTTTTTTTAGTGCGTGCTGCACTAACAAATTTTAAAATCTCACAGGTAAGCACTGTTCATATGGAGGGAAAAGAGATGGGAAATAAAAGCCCTCTCCCCAGACAACTCTTTTGCTAATAGTTTCTGGCCTTATCAGCATGCCTTTCCAGTGTCTGGAACACATTTTCCCACTATCAACAGCGTGGCACGCACTCCAGAAATGTCATTCCTTTGCTCACAAGTAACAATCCAGACTCATGTTTTCCTTAGCTGTGAGTCCACAGAGTCAAAAGTATTGCAGCTATTTCATTTGGCAGCAGCCTTCTCCTCTCCTTTCTTTATTATCAGAAGAAAGTTCCTTTGGTTTTGCAGTGAGCACTGATCCTGCAGCTGTAGTTTTAAGTTTCAGGGTTTCTTAACTTGGGTTACAGTGAAAGCTGCCCTTCTTGGATCAAAAGTTTACTGAAAAAGGTAACAGAACCAAGGATGTAATTTTACTTAAGCGTTCACAGTCTCTGATGCAAATTTGTCCATTAGAAACATTACAGTTGGCAAGATTGTCATTACTTACACTGTTTGATGTGGCTGTACAGTCTTCATTAAGTTTTTCAAACTCGCTCTTAGAGCAGTTTGTCTTCCAGACTGTAAATTTTACTCGATACTTTTTTCCTGCAACCACCTGAAAAATTAGCAAGAAGGCTTTCTGTGCTAAAGGTGTTTTATTGAAAAGGTTTCACAGGAAAGATGATTTTCTACAAGCTTATACTACTTGTATTCTACAAGTCCTAACCAATGGGCCAACATATGCAAAGTACAATATTAAAATATTTGGCAGTAAACTTATCTGCTTCTAATTGGGTAACTTATTTACTCCAGTTCCTATTCTCAGAAATCCTAGCATTGAAGCTGAAGGAAACAGAAAAGGTAAGAATAGTATTGGGCCCACAATTATTAAATGTCTGTAGTAATTTCATTAGTAGCAGATGAAATCATTAGTTGTAGCACTGTAAAGAGCCAAATATGATGTCAGAAAAATGGACTGTGAGTAAAACAAAGTGTGTGATGAACAGGCTCAGTTGAAATTTAACCTATTTGCAAAATACATTAAAGAGAGAAACGGCATGGGTCCAAGAATGTGCCTGCTATGAGTTCTCTTTGTGTTTTTCAGCGCTTGAAATAATGTATCTTCCTTCAGGGACATCAGGCTAGACATGAAATTCTATTTCCCTGAAATCTATTTTAAAGGTATATACATGCTAATATCAGTCATGATAGGAAGGTCAGAAGGAAAAAAAAGTTTGAAATAAGAAAAGGCACAGATATTATCAGAAAGATAATATGAGCTATTTGGAAAAATTCTGGTGTGCTTTTAGTGCCTTCTCCAGTGACACCTCATGCTCAGGAGTAGTTATGACCAAGTATTTTCTGAACTACTCCACTGTCAAATTTTCAATTTGATTCTAAACATCTGTTTTGATGCGTTGGGACAGTAAACAAGGCTATGCAAATGCTGATTCCTCATTCTTTATCAAGCTCTAGTTATCTGTATGTACTGAGTTATGCACAGATGTCCTTTTCTGAATCAAGCTAGATTATTATTAGCAGCAAAATCAGTATATAAAATAACAGATTTCTAAGGGAAATTAAGATGCCTCATTTCTTGTAGGGTGGACATTGCTTAAAATAACATGGAGAGTATTGGTGTGGTAGATCAAGGGAATAGTAGTCCTGTCTAATAAAACTTTTATACTTTAAGATATGTTACAAAGGTAGAAAGTAGGGTAGATACACAGAAATAAAATGCCCTGAGCCAACCTTCTTCACATCCTTTTAAAATAATTTTGTTTTAAGAAGAAAAGAAAATTCAAGAGATGGGAAACTTTGAATAATTTTTGGATGCAAGCCAATATGGATTAGATTTTACAGGAAGAATTGCATGGGTATTTCAGTTACCACATGTATCAGCACTTAGACAAAGACATTATTTCAAATCTAAATACAAACTTTAGATAACATTCAGCTCAGGCCAATAATAATGTCATTTCTGTTCCTCATCTCTGATATATCCCAACCTGAACTGTTGCTGATTGTATTTCTCCACCTTTGTAGTAGAAATCATCGCTGCTCTCCGAGTTATACTTCTCAATAGAAACCTTCAGTGGTTCCTTCAGTTCTGGACTGTCATTTGGGATAGTTCTTGGACAACCCAGGCAAATGGCAGCAACTACCTTTTCTTCAACTGAAAGAGAGTAACAGGTTTCAGATCTAAGAAACAAGATTCAATGTAGATAAAAGCTGAGAAAAACAGTTATGAAGCCCCACTTTCTGGAATTCTTCATATTTGGGTCTATGAAATGGAAACAAAATATATTTGAGTTTTATATGATCTGCAGTATCATATCTTGGTTATCTAAAAGAAGATCAGCACATGGGACACTTAACAACAGTTTTCTCGTAGAAACAAGAATTGCATGTGCCAGTTGTAGATAGCCAGAAAATATGGAGAGGGAACAGCTACATGTGTGGAAAGACTTGATTTGGGTTAACAAGAGATGCATGTGACTGGCAGTAAATTTGTGTGTTGAAGTAAACCTAGTCTGAATGGGTGACATGCAGCACTTACTATATGGAACAGTATCTGTGTCCAGATAGGCTGGAGGAAAAAGTAACAATACACGATGATAAAAGACACTGGAAACTGCAGAACTTTCAAAACTAGTAGTTCCTAAGACATACCTGGAAGGCTGCAGTCACTGGTGGTATCCACGATCTCTGCCTGAAGATTCTGAAACGCTTTGGCCTCACACTTAGCTACACGCTGGAGTCAAAAATGCAAAACAGTTCCTTGTTATTTAGAAATAATGAACAAGCTCACATCTTAATACCTTCCTGCTAGCGGAGTAAGTCAAGCATGCTTCTAATCCTTCCTTCCTTCCTTCCTAGTCTGCAGAAGCAATAAATAATCAGAGTTCAAAAGGACCACTCAGAGAAAAAAACACCCTAAGAGAAGACTATTTGTCTGTGTTCATTACAGAAAAAAATGAGAATGTCTACAAGCCAGAATCATATTTTATGGAGAACTTAATGGAATTTCTGTCTCAAACTGTAAAGAACAAAAACAAAATACACAATGATCAAATCAAACATTCCTGAGTTTCTTGTATTTTCTCAGGTCTTCTGAAGGAACAGTGGTAGATAACTTGCTTAGAACTGCCTTGATATCTTAAAGCTGGAAGAAAGCAAATATTGATCCTGGAATTTTTTTTAAGACTATAGAGCCTAAAACAAATTCCACCATTCCAGTGATTAAAAATTGTAATAAGGAAAGAACTAGGGGCAATGAATACAACCAGGAGAGCCTGAGGTTTTGTTGTAAACATAAGTCATATTTTGCAGATTTGTCTGAGTTCTACAAATCATCAGCAAGGGTGAGTAAAGAGATCTCTTGATATAAAGAGATTTTAAGAAAGGTTTTGATGACATCCTTTATCAAAGACTAAAGGAACCCAATTAACTGTAGAATAAGAAGGAAGACTTAAAATTCAGGATCAAGATCTTAGGGTTATGACAGTTTCTTGAAAATAATATTATGAAATTATTTAAAAAAATTAAAAATTATTAAAAAACTACTTAGCAGTATTTTAGAAAAACTAATGGAGAATAATGCCAAGGCTTATTATCCAGGTTAAAGGGACTATCATAATGTCCCAGTAGATAGTGTTGAATACAGAGTGCAATTCTGACCCCCCATTTAAAAATTAATAGTACAGAGCTAAATAAAGGTATGAGAAAACTTCCTTGGAATTAGAATATGGTATTCTAATAACATGTGTCGATAATCTACTAGCAAGTTTAGGGGATAAATGCTTACGATCCAATTCCAGGAACCCTGTGTGACCAAAGCAGTATGTGAGTGAGGCAATGCTCCTGCAGTAGGTGAGGTGACAGAAGTCATCACCTCTAGGGGGCAGCTGGGGAAACTCAGAATCAAGCAGGTTAACTAACTTACTTATGGTTTAAGGGTAGTGGAGGGATTTGCTTCAGCTAGTCTGACTCTTCTGCTTCAGTTATTTACCAGTGTTATCATTCTTTCCTTATTTTGATCAATACTTCTGAAACATTCTTGAGATTAACAAGGAGTAATTTTTGAACAGGAGAGGCTCTTGAATTTAACACTCAATGGTGCATTTCCTCAACAGCTGAAACAGATGCCAGTCTGTCCCCTCCCATTTACCACCACTCTTCATAGTGACTCTGCATTCCAGCCCTCTGCCTTGTGTTTGCAAAATCGTTTTTCTGATCCCCTCCTGAGCTGGTTCAGAGAGGTCAATTGAGAGAGAAAGCCTCTATTTTTGATGCAGCTGCTTTAGTTCCAAGTCAGTGAAGCCAAGGGAGTACCTGGGTTTGCAGCAGTGTTTATCTGGATTATGTATATTTGTTAATAAATTTCTTTTGAAGCTATTATTTTGACTGTGGTAAAGGTTAAGTAATAATTCAGCTAGACTTCTCTGAAAAAAATTGAGTAATTATGCTGGAAATTGTGCTAATTTTAATTATCACTTTTTGGGTACTACATGAGTAACTCCTTGAATATCTGGATAGAAACTTCTAAGGGATAAAAATAAAGGGATTTATTATTTGGTTAAGACTGGTTAGATTCTGTGGTGTGATCTGTAAGCCTTTCAGTGGTCTTCTTAGTCACCGATTCAGAAAACATGGATGTCCTAGCTGCATAAACAGATAGTTGTATATAAGACTGGATTTAAACTTTGTTCATTAAATGAAGCAAGACTGTAAATATTTTCTTGAATAAGATCTCAATGATTATTTGTTAATGTGGTGTTTTCTTGATAAACAGATTTTGAAGATTACTTACACCTCTAGAAGTGACCTTGCATTCTGGAGTTAAATCTTGAAATTGGTCTTTGGAGCAATTAGTCTCCTCTATTTCATATCTAATTATGTAATTCCATCCAGCTACCACCTGAAAGAGATATTTAGGTTACACATTTTGTAAAACAATGCAAACTTGAAAGTTAAACTATTAAATGAGATTAGCTAAGAAAGCAAAACTACTCATCTGGTACCTTCTATGTATCAAATAATTTTGCACTCATTAAGCCATAGCATGCTCAAGAGCAGCAAAAAAAATCTTGTCCTAGCAGTACAAAATGTAAACTAAATCCTGCTTTTGTTAGCAGTGTGCTTTGTATTTGGTGTCCACTTCTGGCAAGCCTGCAGGCTCACACTGCTGGGTTTCTTGCACTTTCCTCCAAAGATCTGTTACTTATTACTCCCCATGACAGGAAGCTGGTCTAGATAGATGACTACAGTAACACAGCCTGGCAAGTCCTGCATTCCTGAGCGTGGGACACAGTGAAACAGTATCTGAATAATGTAACTTTATACTGCTGGCATCATTTTTTTGTTGAGTGATCTACATTTATCCTCTACCCATAATTGTGTCTATCCCAGGCTTTACCTTCCCACACACACTGCTTTGTCCAGAGTCATAACCCTTTCTTAAAATTTTCTCTCCAGGAAGTGGTTCCATTTTCCTAACAGTGGCTACTTCTCATCCATGAAACCTCTCCAAATCATAGTGTTGGGCCAGGTAACATTTGATTTAAAAGGAAAAACAATCAAATATAAGAACATTTTATTCCAGATCAACTGAAGTGGAGAGCTCTGGCTTTTCTGTTTGCCAGAGGTGACATGATGGTTCTCTTTCCAGCTGCTGGATTGTATTCTGTCTGCAACATTTTGTCCTGTGGCTTAAATGTTGTGCAAGTTTGTCTTTCAGCAAAGAGGATTGCTGCCATCAGTAAATATAAAGAGAACAGTCTGGTTGAAAGCATGACTCAAACTGACATGAGACCAGAAGCTGCTTTTTGGCTAAGTAAATGCATACAGGTTCAAAGAAAAGGGTCTGTATTTGCTGTTGGGTTGAACACTAGTTAAAAATCAAATAAGAAATGTTACTTTCTAGCAATGGCACACCAATCCATAGGAGGGCCTTTCACAGGGAAGGCTCATTCCTTCTTGCATAGAATACCAGGTGACACAGAATTTCTACAACCTGAGTAGTAATTTCTTGCAAAGCAGATATTCTCAAGAGCAGAAATCTTGCAGCGAGTGCCATGTTGGGTTTTTGGGCTCTCTTACCCATTTTTCCTATGTGAGGTTTACCTGTCCTATAGCACATAGCAGCTCCTGACAAATGGGCCCTGTTGCCTGCAGAAACAGAGATGCCTGCAGCTCTTTGAGAGGCTGGGGAATGTGTGAGACATCTGTGCAGGCTGGCAGCTTTGGCTCAGCCCCTAGGAGGGATCTGGTCCTGCTGGAGCCTCAGGGCAAGGCCAAAGGAAGTACCCAGGAGGATCCGAGATGATACAGGATGCACGTGCCAGCACAGAATGCAAATAAACTGGTACTAAACACTGCTTAGAAACAACTGCAGATAAAGAAAAAAAAGTGTATACAATCAGCTCTGAAAATCCAATAGGTAACTGTTGATGATTCCTTATAAATGAAGATAATTATTTATTGAGTCTACCCTCTATATGCATTTTGTGTGCTTTGTTATTAAATATGAACCACTTTAATATCAGAAATATACACAAAACAAACAAGGTGCCTGCTTTGGGTTGTATTATTTTGGTAAAACTTAGAGAAAAATCATGCACAAACCTGTCTCTTAGCTTCTTTTATTTCCACAAGCTTAAAAAGGGCAAGTTCACCACTGTGCTTGTTAAACTTCTGAATGGCTTTTTTCAGAATTTCTGACACTTCTGAACCATCATTTGATATATGATGAAAGCATCCAAGACATGGAGCCTCAGTAAGTCTTATCTTTGACACATCTGGAAAAGAAATAAACCAAAAAACATAGGGCTTCATGCAAAAGAGCCTTAGGTTTTAATTTTTCCCATCTGGGAGTGAGCAAGAACCTTTCCTACTTTTAACTGGTGTGATAAACAAACCCTATATTCCAGTTTCAAGGCCTACAAAGACATTTTTATAGTTAAGAATATGCTCTGGTTGTGGTAGCAGGGGCCATCCATGACCTTAGGGTCCAGGGCATGGTTTTGGCAGTGAACCCCATTCCAGCAATTACTGAATTTCAGAAAGGCCTTGCATGTAGTTTTGACACCATTATGGAAGGTACATTACTCATTCAGCCAGGGAAGAGCCAATGGAGGCTACAACTAAGGGGATGGTTTTCAAATTCTTCAGAGCTCACCCACAGTGTGCAGCTGCTTGCTCTCCTCACCATGTTTCAGGATGGGGACTTCAGCAGAAGTGTTTTGGCTCACCTGTGTGAGGTGCTGGGATTCAGAGTGCCCCAGGGACTGTAGTTGGACTATTCTGCTCTAGATGCCAGTCATTGTGGCTCCCAATTACCACTTCATGCTACCTTCAGGCTTAACCAGCTAGATTGGCTGTGAATAGACAAGCTTGACAGGGATGCTCAAACTCCTGTTTCCTACTACTAATCCTATTAACTCTCTTTCCTTTCTAGTAATCATGGACTGGATTTTCATAAATTAATTTTATAGTTCAGTACCTAAACCAATTTTACAAGTCAGTGAGCTTGAGAATGGAAGTGGGACAATATGTGGTCTCTATGGAACTGAAGTAAAATTTGCGTGCCTGATCTTCAGTTGGCATAAACTGGCTTAAATGAAGTTGTGCCAGTTTGCACCGGCCAGGAAAACTAGTCCAGGGTCAGTTAGATCAAACTGTTCCACCAAAGAGGCTGAAGAGTATGGTACCAATATGGCAAGGAAATCCCTTACCTGTCAGGTGAGAACAAAGTCTGACCCTTCATATTTCTAGTATGTCTTTGTTTGACTCAGTAATGACAAATAGATACCTTATAGAAAAGTGTGACCACGTTTTCAGTAAGTAGTCACAAAGGCGATAATGAACCAACAGCACACCCACTTCTAGACCAACTGTGGTCTCAGCACTTTCATAAGGTCAATGCTGAACAAATGTGTATGCTTTTTTCAGAGTTGCTGTAACTTGGTAAGGGAGTTGAGTTCCTTAGGCTGAATACCTGATTAATTTAATTTATATGTGGGGATGTTTTTGCTTTCTAAGCAAAGATTCAAATTCAAATTCTCTGTATGTTCTCTGTGGGATTCACACAACTTTTGCTGGCAACTAGGTGTCACCATTGCCCTACAAATGCAGCATTTGTTCAGTGCAGAACGTTGCGATTGCGTACTGCAGTTCCTAGAAGGACACTGGCTGTAGATAAATCCATTTCAGCTTTAAACAAGATAGCTAGGAACAAAAAATCAATTACCAGATGCCAAACATCTCAAAAATTGGGGTGAATATTTCTGTGATTAATAGTTAGATGGATATGTTAAAGTGAATTCAGTTATGTCTTTCAGAACACCAGGCATAGAGATCTTAGTTGGAAAGCTTTAAAACAATGTGATCACTTTTTGATAAGGAAAATTCCTGTGTGAATGTAATAGTCATATATGACTGTATTATAGGTGAAAAATATAGTGCTGCTTATTGTAAAGGTCTAAAAGATCAGTCTCTTACATAATTGCATCACTGCCAGATTTTTATTTTGTAAATGTGTTTTTTTCTTTTCTTGTTTGGGGTAAATATTTGTTTTGGTGAACTTTAATGGGAATAATTCAGTCATTTTTAGTTTGCAGAAAATTAAGGTGAAATTTTGTCATGTAAAGTTTTTCTAATAATTCCTAGGACAATTTTATACTTAAATAGGTAAGGACAGAAAGTTGAATTGTGACAAGTTGTACCTAGCCTTTTAAGTTATTAGCATGCTTTTGGTCTTAATCAAACTAAATTTTAACTTGGCATAATTCTAGTGCTCAAAGAAACATTACACACACATGCACTGGTTTTTATTACTCTGGGCAAAAACTGCCTGTGCTTCGCTGACTTAGTCTATATGTGTATAACAATGAAGTGAACTTTAACAGATAGTTGCTTACAAAAATTTTTTTATAAATGTCTAACTGGAATGATAAGGAGCTTCTACCTTCAAAATTACCCAAAAGTCTCAGTATTATATTAATTCCATTTTTATTTGTCAATGTATTTATTGAATGCTGTCCCAAATAGTTACGTACCTGAGAAAATTTTGCACTCTTGTGAAACATTAGTTGTTTTATCAGCATCATTCATATGAACTCGAGCTGTGCATTCTCCTGTTTTCTGCAAAAACATATGGCAACAATTGTCTGCAATTCACTGAACAAAAATACAGTGCTTTATATATTGAACACAGCTGACAGTTGCAGACTGATTTTGGGGAAGAGGTTCATATGTGTATTTGTAGTACATCTAACTTGCTGTTTTGTTACTGAAAAAAGGATCAGTTTTGTTGATGGTGAGGAAAGTAGGGGACAAACTGAGAAGATAACTTGAATGCTTGCTTTGTATTTGTATGATGTGTCTTGATTAACTAAAGACTTTACAGTCAGAATAATGGAAATGAGCACGTGCCCATGAATAAAGACTGTATAAACTATGTATTTCTCCATTTTCCTCTCATCTGGTACAAGATACGCAGCAATGACCATGGCATTTCACATAGATTCAAATTATATTGTCGCCATCATGTGCACTATTGTCCCTTCATGTGCACTGCGCGGAAGAGCAGTGCCGTGCCCTGGGAACGCGCAGTGTCCCTGCAGTGTGTGCCCTTGTTGCACCTCCCCTGGGTGCCCTCTGGTAGTACGAGCCAGACATGCTTGGCACAGCTGAAAGCCCTCTGCCAACATTTCTGCCATAGTGGCTTCCATGTCAGTATTTGGTTGTGCAAGTTTCCATTTTACATAATTAATACCAAGTTTTACAGTCCTTACACTCTCACAGCGCACAGATTTTGTATTTGGTTTATTGTGAATCGTCATGTTGAAGCACTGAAATGTTCCTTTCTGCATATAATCAGGATTGTAACAGAAAACTCAGGATTATAATGGTTAACTTCGGGGTTGTAAACATTTCTGTACTGTAGTCATATAAGCTCTCAAAAGCAATGCAGCTTAAAAAGTTAATTCTACTGTATTTTTCCCCAGGAAATTGCGGTTCTGGTCATTATGCTGATGTTTCTCACAGAGAATTTGTAAAGAGAACAGATACTTACAGCCTCTGCAGATACGTTGTAATGACAGTGTTGCCAGTGTTTGTTTTCCTCAGTGCTGCAAGTACTTTCAAGTATTCTGTATTTTACATAGAACTGTGGGTCAGGACCTGCCTGGATTAAAACAATATATATGTCATCATTTGCATGGTAATAAATCCAGTGAAAAGATAAGAGTTTCAAAAAAGTAAATAATATTCTTTGGTTACTTTAAATTTCATTGTATGGTTTCCCATTAGCTGCTGGTCTCTCAGCTCTTGGTAGTTCAAATATTAATTTAACTAATTATATTACTTAGCCCTTACCTACAATCACAATATGTTGATATAATATGAGTAATGTTCAACTACCTTCATTTTAACTTGTAGTACCAATGGGTTTAGAAGCAAAAAGAAGTGGTTAAGTTTTATATTCTCATTCAAATGTACTCCAAAAAAGCTATTTTGGGTGACTGCTTAGATAGTTAGCATAATTGCCAGCTTGGACTGTGCTCCTGTCTGACTCCCTCGCTCTCACTCTTGGCCTCCTCCCAGATCTGTCCACTTTCCTTCTGTAAAGCTCCCCTGGCAGCCCAGAACCAGCAGCCCTCAGGCAGCTTGGCAGTGCCCAAACAGCCTCTGCTCAGTGATGCCAGAGAACTTCAGCTGCCCAGCCTGCACAGGAAGGGTGAGCAGGGATGTGCTCTGGAGACAGCCTTGGGCACTGCCTGTGGTTTTCTACAGGCATTGAAGGCTGGGCTGCAGGGCAGAACAGCCTTGGGAATCCCATAAGATGAAATAAAAAGCATTAAGCAAAGTTTGGCCCAGTCATAAACCATGTAGTGGGCCTATATGTGACAGTGACAACACTGTAAGGTTTGTGCTTCATCCTTTACAGAATATATAAAGTCAGAAGTTACTAACCTTTTACAGCCACTAAAAATGCTCTGCCAATTTGACTTTTCAAATACAGGCAGCTGCTGTAGTTTAACATTGATTATTCTAAAATAGCCAGTTATTGTTCTCTGTTTCTGCTGGGAGGATTAAATGATAATTCTTGCCCAAGTGCTACCAAAAAAATGAGGCTCAGCTCATATGGTTGGCACATATTGGATTTACACTGATGTAGACACAGAATTATATTCTGCCTTCTCTCAATTCCTGTTGTGTATTTTTACAGGTACGAAAAAGTGTGGAGGTACCTCATATAGTGGTTGTAAAAAAGAATAAAAGACACTCTAAAAATATAATAGACTTATCCTTAGCAGGTAGAAATTGACTTTTATGGAACTACATCAGATAACAGTATTTGGGACTTTAAAAGAGTGAAATTCTGTTCTCTGCTACAGTGTTCTAAATCTGAATAAATCAACTCAGTAAGTAAAAAAAGTAAAAAAACCCACTGTTTCTGTATTATTTGCTGTTAGTTTATTTCATTATTATGAACGGCTATGCCTTTAACGAGTGCAGGTTTAGTCTTTCACTACTCAGCTTTTATGTTTTATTACCCCATCAATAATGAATGCATATGAATATGTAATAACCAGCTATTTAATTAATGCATTCAACATTGTGAGACTAGTGAGGAGTAAAATCTGTACTCTTTTTAGAAGAAGAACCTCAACTATGAGGAGATTTCTATTGCAAATTCCTTTTCTGTTTTTTACTTAACATCATAATCAGATCAATGATTCAAAGTCATAATTGATTTCCTCTTCATATTTTTAAGAAAAGAAAAGATGAATAATAATTGCAACAAATATGTATTCTTAAAAATAGAACATTGTTTAAAATAAAATTTTGAAACTCCTACCTCTCCTATGGGAACACCAGCAAAAGGAAGGTTGGTGGTACTACAGCTCTAATACAGAGATATTTGCATTTGGCTGTTGTTGAGGATGCATGCAGCTGAGTTAGAACAGTGAGACTATTCATTTACTTAATATTAATTATATTAATTATATAAAGGGTTTTCTGATTTTACTCTTTGTCCACATGCTAAAATCTCCCCAGTGTGTAAACAGGAACATGAGAGGGCAAGTTCCAGGAGATGTGGGTAGTTTGCTGTAAGTGTTTAGCAATGCATGGCTCCTTTCCAAGGTCAATTCCTATCTGGGTAAAAGTCTCTTGTAATTTTGGAGTGCAAAATATTCTCTCTAACACTGGATTTCTTGTGGTTTACATCTGAAAATCCAATCTGGTAGAAAAAAATGTTAATGTTATTTTCAAGTAAAATAATGCTTGTCATTATTATGGTAATGCCATCTTTGTATGCCTCTCCGAGGTAAATACTCTTTTGTTAGATTAAGGTTATATAGAAGGACTCCAGGCAAAGGATCATGTTGCATTCTTCTTTCTTCTGTAATTTTAGCTGTCACCCTATTTGTCTAAAATACCACCTAGTGCTTTTAGATGGATCTGTGACTTAGATCTGGTGTCAATCAAATAATAGTCACAAACATTTCAGAATACTGCCAAACTTTATCAGGTCATTCTTTTATATGTGTGGCACCAGATCTTCCCAAGTCAAGATTATAATATTTTTAATAAGTGGGGTTTTGACATTGGTCTGAAAACCTTACAGATGATGGAAAGGGGTAGAATTCCCAATAAAGAAAAAGAGAACAGAGTGGAATAGTAATACAAATTGTGTTGGTGATAGAAATTTTCTATTCTTTAGTCCTTGCATTAGTAAGCAATTCACCAGCACATAGAGTTCTGCTGATAAAAACATAATATACATCCCTGCTTCTCATGGGAACAAGTATCTTACTGTGCAAGTCACTTCGATTTTTTAAAACAGTTTTGGAAGACACTGTGCTGTCATACTTGCCCCTTTACAAACAAGATGAAGATAAGCTGATTCAGAGTGCATAAATGATTCCAACTTGCTGTTTTGGCTTTTTTGTTTTTGCAAAGTCTACTTACAGTTCTCTTGGCTTCCATCACCACGTATAGAGCAAATTGGTTACCAGTCGCCATGTCTCCATTGTATTTCTTCAGTGCTGCATCAACAGCTTTAAAGACATCAGGGTCATCACAGTCCGAAAACTCAAATTCAAGAGGAATGGCTTTGCTAGAGAAAAAACTACAGCAGAGTGCTAGTACAATGAAGGCCTTCATAATTGGATGAAAAAGGCCCCCTGAATTAGAAGGCTCTTTAAAAAGCAAATGGAAAAGGAATGCCTGACAGGATTTTAGTCACCTCTTCTGTTTTTCAGGAGCAATAGTTAAGTAAACAGAATGAGTGGTTTGCTGGGGTTGGTTGGTTCTCATCATACCCTGTTTATACTGCAAATAAACTTCTGAGTTTATCTAAATAAACTTTGTTTGTTCACCAGAATGACACTAAGGTTATCCACCTGCCATCAAGATAACAGGATAAATAGCTGCAGCTGGGGACCAGTTTAGGCAAAGCGAAGGAGAAAGAAGTGACTGTAGTTTTCTGACTTCTTAACATCTAAACTGCCACTGAGAATGAATTTTACAAGGCTTAAATAAAAGACCCAAGAAGGTCACAGTGACAATGAAGTTTTGGACAACAACCTTGTAAATTTTATAAATCTGTTTAGTGTTCAAGCTGCTACAGTTCTGAGAACTATAGTACTCAGAATGTATTTTAAAAGTCTTTGGACAGATGCATATGATTAAATGTCATGTAACCCTTTGATAGCACTTGGTAAACCTTGTCCTTTGTGGTCCTATTGGAAAGTGCATCTCTGATGCCATGTGGAGACTGCCTGGACTATGGATTAGTGAGTGATCATAGTGCTTTGTTATCGTTACTGATATGTGACATCCAAGAACAAAGGATTAAACACTGTCATCTGAGTCTGGCCAAGCCAGGATTAGAGCTGGCTGAGAACATCTGGTGCTTGTCTCCTGTGTTTGGCACCAAATAGCTTTGCCTTGGATCTATGAACACCTTGGGATTGCCTTGACTCCTGTGTTCCAGCTGTGTCTTGCTGTTTTGGGTTTGTGTGGTTAGATTTTGATAGCAGGGGATTACAGGGGTGCCTTTGGTGAGAAGCTGCTGGAAGCTTCTTCTATGTCTGACAGAGTCAATGCCAGTCAGCTCCAAGACAGATCCAGTTCTAGCCAAGACTGAGTCCATCAGTACTGGTGGTAGTACCTCTGGGATAACATACTGGAGAAAGGGGGAAAAAAAAAAAAGGACCTGGCAAAGAACAGGAGAGAGAAGAGTGAGAATATATGAGAAAAACAGCTATACAAACCCCATAGCCCATGAAGAAGGTGTGGGGGGAGCTGCTGTGGGTGTGGAGCAGAGATCTTCCTGCAGCCTGTGGAGCAGACTGTGGTGAAGCAGCTGTGCCCCTACAGTGCCTGGAGGTCAATGGTGGAGCAGGGATCCTCCCGCAGCTCATGGAGGACCCCACACCAGAGCAGGTGGATGCCCAGTGGAGGCTGGGACCCTATGGATGCCTGTGCTGGAGCAGGTTTGCTGGCAGGATTTGTGAGGGTGCCCATGCTGGAACAGTTTGTTCTTAAAGGACTGCACATCGTGTAAAGGACCTACAGTGGGGCAGTTCATGAAAGACTGCCTCCAGCGGGAGGGATCCCTGGCCGGAGCAAGGAAAGAGTGTAAGGAGTCCTTGTCCTGAGGAAAATGGAGGGGCAGAAGCAACATGTAATGAGCTGACTGCAACTTCCATTCCCATTCCCCTGCACCAACTGGGGGAGAAGGTACAGAAAATCAGGAGTAAATCTAAGCCTGGGGAGAAGGTACTTTAAAGATATAGCTTTATTTCTCATTTTCTTACTCTGGTTTGATTAGTAATACACCAATTTCTTCAAGTCTGGTCATTTTTGCCTGTGATGATATTTGATGAGTGATCTCTCTGTCCTTACTTTGACCTGTGAAACTTCTGCTATATTTTCTCTCCCCTGTCTGGCTGAGAAGGGCAGTGACAGAGTAGCTTTAGTGGGCACCTGGCACCCAGTCAGGGCCAGCTCACCACACTTGCTACAAATTTTGATTGAAGAAAATGCATTTTGGAGATTGTGGATAAACTACACCAGAAATAAGTTTGTTCATACATGACGAGAGACTTTTAAAAATTAGTCAATCTTCCCTCAGTCACACTGAGTCATCATTTTGTTTCTTTTTCTTCATTGTGGCCCTTGCACTCTATATCACTTTATGCCATTAAAAAGCTATTTGGATGATCAAATTACTAACTTTTTTGAGATTAATCCCATATTCTTGCTTACGACATAGCTGTTCTGAATGAGCTTGCTGGTCCCTGGACAGTCTGAATGGACTTGACCTTGAAGGGGGATGGTGTAGAAAGAGGCACCACTGTTCTTTCTTCCTGCTCCTCCCAACTCGGTTTCCAGTGAGGAAGGTTCAGCAATAAAGAAAACATTTACATGAAAGAGTTATTACATGCATCTGCTTTTCTCTTCCCCTGAGAGCAATTATGAACTATTTGAGAAGGGCTGTCCTTGACTGCAATATTTCTATGTATCACCACCAGCAGCTGTAGCGATGGAAGCACCTGTGCAGGCCACCCTGCAGTGAGACAGCAAGTCATTAACTGTTCTCAAACCTCTTCCAGATAACAGTGCTAACCCAAACACCATTAGTCAATTTATGCTAGAGCTTGCTGTGTGGAATAGTGTAATTGTTTAATGTAATTTCTAGTTCAGTATCTAATAGATAATTATGTGTAATAAAAAACAAACAAAACAGGCTGTCAGGAAAAAACGGTTGCATGTTTTTATTTTCTTTAAATCTGCATAAAGCATGAGTGCAGTGTCATGGATTACTTTTTATGAAAAACAGTCAAATTTCATCTAGGTCAGATTCCTTGGAGAAGGACATTATAATTATGAATGATGAAAAAATGAAAGATTTTAGATGGCAATTTGCACTATTAGGGAATTTTCCTTTTTGTTAGAACTGAAGGAGCGTTGTTTTCTGAGTGTTGTTTTCTTTTATTTTTAACCCATTCACATTATCAGAGGGACTCAGAGTTTTGAGCCTTTCAGTTACAGTGGAGCTTGGGATAGCCAGGATGAAGAAGCATGTTGAAATACTTAATGATTCTTTTCTGTGATTCTCCTTCCTAGAAACTGAATGCTTTTCCCACTTCTCCATGTGCTTTTTTCATTGACTATAGGACTGTGATTGCCCTGAAATTATTGAGCCAGGAACATCTTTCTCTGAGGTCATATAGGAGAATTTTTTGTTACAAAGCTACGAGGAAATAAAGGCAAAATTTTTGGAAGGTCAAGTTTGGGATTTCCAGGGCATGATTTTGATTGTGTAGGGTGATCTGGAAAGGCTGGAACTTCTGCTGTTTCCTTTGGTTTTGAGCCAGTGCTGGAAAAGTGAAGGTTGCATTGGGATACTTCAGGAAAGTTTGCAGTGGGAGGTGTGAGAGAATCCTGCTGATTTAGAACTGGGATGCGATAGACAGCTCCTGGTACATGGCATGGAAAATACTTTCCTGGTATGCTTGTCTTGTTGTGATGATGTCTGTGATAGCGATGATAGTGATGAGGAGGGTGTCCTGGAGGATGGGGACAGTGTGGTCTGTGATGGTGAGGATGATGATGGTGACCTGGGCCATGAGGAGGGGGACAGGGTGGTCCATGGTGGTGAGGAGGGTGGTCATGTTCTGGTCCATGGGGAGGGGGACAGGGTGGTCCATGGTGGTGAGGAGGGTGGTCATGTTCTGGTCCATGGGGAGGGGGACAGGGTGATCCATGGTGGTGAGGAGGATGGTCATGTTCTAGTCCATGGGGAGGGGGACAGGGTGGTCCATGGTGGTGAGGAGGGTGGTCATGATCTGTTCCCTGAGAAGGTGGAGTAGGATGGTGGTGGTCTGGTTCATCATAGAGAGGAGGGGAAGAAGAAGGCCCTTTGTTGCTGTCTTGATCTTCCTTGTTGGATTTGGGGTTATGCTCAGGGTCTTCAGGTCTGGCCTGAGAAGAGGGGGGGAAATGATGTCTGTGGTGGTGCTTGTGGCGATGTCTGTGGCCAGAATGATGATGATAATGGGGATGTCTGTGTGGATGTTCCAGAGCTGAATATTTCCCTCTTCGCCCACAGCCATGGTGCTGTTTATGAAAACACCAGGGAGGAAGTATTAAACAGGTGTTTATAGGGAAATTGATGAGAAGGAGTGAGGTTGGGAGTTAATAGGTTTGCATTCGTAACTCTGATGATCTTTAAGGAAAAGAATTGCATTTTTTCACAACGGAGGAGAAGAAGTAGATAATAAAATACCAAGTTACTGAAAATCTGCTGGAAACAGTACACCATGTCAAAATTATATAACCAGCTGAGAATATTTGTGATAGATTGAAACAAAATAAATCCACACTGGAGTAGCTGTTGTGATATAAAGTGGAATACCAAATATGATAAAAATCATCTCCCCTCCTCTTGCTTTCTAAAATTTCTTTGAACTTGTTTGCCAGTCTCTACTCATTTATACTTAGTCAAATGATTGAACTGAGAGAAGACACACTTGGAAGGAGTAGTAGGGACAGCTCAATTCTGATTTGTCTTTTGATCGACCTAGGACTTGCAGGTCAGTCTGCCCTGACATGCTGCATCACACCCAGGCAATAGAAAATTGGCATGAATGTTATGATTATAACATGTTATAACATGTTATGATCTGCCAGTCTGGACTGAGCAAGGTTGCTGTAACCTGCACGAGGATGCAGCCAGAAATGTGTCCATTACTGAGTACATACCCAGGGATGGTAGATTTCACAGCTTATATCTGTTCCATCAGCTTCATCTGCATCACTGATGATTCTTGCCTTGCAGAATCCAGTGTGCTAGGCAAAAGACAAGGAAAAAGCCCAAAATGCACATCTGGGTTCTTGTGATTGAATTAATACAAACTACTGAATATTCAACATTTTACAAGTTAGTCTATTCCTTTGACACCTGGGTTCATGTAACTTACCCAGCTCCTGAGCCTTCCAATCAATGCTTGTCAGCGATTAATAATTATTAAAATAAGTGCCATTTTTGAGGGTTCTTAACTGTGATGTACTCTAGATGTATTTTGTCATGTGTATCTAGAGGGCTACTACTCTGCATCTTGCTTCCCTTTTGGTGTCTAAGAAATTGGCCAGCTACTAATGTGTCCAAAATGAATACCCTTAGGTGTCTGATTTTTCTTCCTTTTTTTTCTCTGTCTTTGCTTGTCAAACATATGTTCAGATTGGACTATTCTGTATTTCTGCTCAAAGCTCTCAAAACCTGGCACTATGTAGTTATGCTGCTTCAGACAAAGCTCAAGGCAGAGCTTTCTTCCACTTATTTTTTTAAAAAGCAGTTTGTTGTAAGTTTTTTTAATTACTTCCCTTAGCATCCTGTTTGCTGTGACTTTTTCCTCCTGTCCAGTCATTGTATGTGGAATTGCTCATATGAAAGAGCACATAACTCAAGTGATGGGTTCTGTGTGTGCTCACTGTACTGGATGCTTTATCTTGATATTTGTTTGGGCCATTAGTAGCCCATTACAATCAGTGACTACAAATGGTAATGATATTTTATACACAAACAGCAGCAATGGCAGCACTGAGAACAGAATTCAGGCCCTCTATAGCCATCTGCCTTGTGCTTTGTTCTAGTGAACTTGTTGCTCTCTTACCAGTTAATTCACCAACTTTTCCAGTCTTCTGGAATATAAAAAAGCCAGAGAAGGTGATGGATGTATATAAACCAAAAGTTTTACATATTTTATTTTTTCCATGTTTTATTTCATTATTTCAACTTAGTTTCTGGGGAATAATTTCTTCTGAAATTGTGAGATCTTGCCTAGCTGTTTATTTGGTGTAGATTATTGTAGTAATGGAAAAAGGGGGTGAAGAGAATACTCTGATAGTTTTCTGCAGATGCGCTTGTATTTTTCCACTCTCCATTCCTCTGCAGCAGAGAAAAAAGTGACCCTGAACTCACTGGGATGACATAAGACATGTATTTTTTTCAGGTTCTATGACTCATATTGGTGTAAAAGTTTTTATGGGCGTGAATGATTTGCTAGGGATTGGACACAATTTGAATGCAAAAAGCCAGATACAACCTGAAAAACTCTAGGCCTCTAGCATTCTAGATTCCAGTTACATGAAGATTCAAGAGTTCAGACTGTTTCCTTATAAAAGATAAAGGAGCAGCTGTAAAATTAGGATCTGGGCTTAGACATGCTGGATTTTTGGTTTTGAGTTTGGGTACATGCTTATAATGAACGCTTGAAAATATATTGGTAGAATCTTCCTGGTACCACCCATCATATCACTTCTCATTCTAAGACTTTACTTACAGCGTGCCAGTCATGCAGAAAATCACATTCCAATGCCTGATCTGTTTCCTGCATAGATTTGGAACAGTTGGTCTCTTTTATAGAGAATCCTAAAATGTGACCTTCACGGGAGGCAGTCTGAAACCAAGAGGTCAAAGAAGAAGTGGTAACTAGGTGTATTTAAAGTCTTGCAATTTTCAGAGCAACTGTATGTCATCTTATTGTCAAAATCCCATCTACCTCATGCTTTCCTTACCTGTCCTGTTTAAATGTTCATGCACATACACATAGTCAGCAAGGGAAATAGGTTAGATAATTTATATCTCACACCCTTAACAGCTTTCAGGAACACTTGATTTAATTCCTTGTTTAGTATGTGTGTGTTATAAAATCTGTTACTTTTACAGCCTGTGTTTTTAGGAAGTGGTGTCCTTAGAGTCTTCTCCCTAAACTGAACTGCTATTCCTGTGAAAGTAAAGAGATCTATCTATTGGATGGCAACCATCCCTTTCCAGAGATGAGAGTGCATAGTATTACAGTGCTGATGTTAATTTGAGGTGAAATTCTGCCAGTTGTGTGAGAGTGTTGCTTTCTCTGTTACCAAGGGCATTAGTTATGGAGAGGGCTTTACTCCTTATGAACATGGGGGAAAGCCTTTGTGATCCTATTAAAATCCATAAAGAGGTGTTTCATTTTAATTTCCAACTATAGCAGTACTTTTATTTCAAGTCTGTGTTGAAGGTGTCCTTAGCATGTGTGCACACATGAGTTTCACTAGTTTAACTAAATTGGTTAAAAGTGCATGCACATACTTTATGGTATGTATGTTTTTTTATTGTAATTCATAGTTTCTGAGTGTTAAAATCAGTAGTACAATGTGAAGTGTTGCTGTAGCTGAAGATGGTGAAGTGTGAAAACAAAGTCTTTGGGGAGAAACACATGAACCCAGGCAATGTGAAAACAATCCCTTTTTAAATGGCAGTAGGGATACATTGCGCACAGGACTACAGTGCAGGACACTGTCAGGTTTCTGAGTGATATTAAAAGCTGCAAGGAGGTGGGTTTGGCATGCTATCATTTAGGCAGTTTCCAAGATCAACATGTATTGTGGTGGGAGCCATGGGACCTAATTACAGAGGTGTCCTGAGCTGACACATGTGCTGGCAGAATGATCCTGTGCTGTTTAAGTCTCCAGTATCTATCAACAAGAGATTTTGTTATAAATATACTTCAAATCACCCAAAGGATAAGTCTTCATGTTGACATCACTTAGATATGTAGATATTTACCAGACCCAGAAGTTCTTCAAGAGTTACAGTGCAAATTCACCTCCAATCCTCAGAGTGCTACTTTGCTCTGCAGCAAGAGTCAAAATGATGCTGAGCATGTTTCACTGTTCATTGTACCCATGTGCTAAATATTCTAAGGGTAAAAAATTATCTGTCTGCAACCAACAAAATGTGTGATTGTGATAATACATGGCTGTCCATCTCAAAGCCTGCTCAGTAGTAAATAAACTCATGTATGTCATGACAGGTAAATAGGCATTCAAAATTAAAATAGGTACACAAAGTAGGCCTTGAATTCTGAATGCCATCACACTGCCATAGTTCTTTAGCAAATGAGAAATCCTTTTGCTTTCACACACCTAAATTGAAGATGATAACAAGTCTTTGCTAAAGTAGGACCTTGAACTGAGATCTGATCCTAGAAGGGTTTGAGTCCTGGTCGTGGTCTTGGAGTTGCTCGTGGTCTTGGAGTTGCTCACAAAATTGTGTCACTTCTAAGTAATTCTAGGAAAAAATGCCACTTACCATCTTTAAAATTCTTTCGACTTTGTCCACAGCAAAGTTGTTTGTGTGGTTACCTTCACTGTTGAATTTCTTCAGGGCCTTTTTAGCAATATCTTTATGTTGCTCAGTGACTTCTAAGGCTTCAAGTTTCACAGGACAATCTTTGCACTCTACTAAGTCAGATGGAACTGTGAAAAAAATATAATTTACTAATATTGCAGTGGATATTAATACTCTTGTGAGTGTACCCATGCCTTTAATGTGAACTCATAATGAGAAACTTAAATGCAGCATTTCCTTGGAAGTGAAATACCTGTCCCTTGCTCCACAAATATGGGTTTGTCCTGTAATGTGAAAAAATCCCAAACCCATGAAAATAGATATTCTTATAAATCACCCTAGAATTTTACCACCCAAAATGTGCAGTCTTCCCAAGTTTACGTTTGTTCTGATATTCATTATCATATTTTGGTGGACTGGAATGGTGATATCATCTGACATCAATAAAGTCTGGTTTAGAGGAGTAGGGTAACCTTAATTCTATTACTCATTCTTAACATTCCATTTGAATTATCTAAAATATGAATTACAAGCAGATGAATGAATCTGTTATGGTTTTCAGACACTGGTAGTGTACAGACTTTGGTATGAGGGCTGGTTTGATGTATGCATTGGCATACAGCAGTGGTTATTTTACCTGGACTTAATGTACAATTAAATCCATATAGTTGAGGTTTCTTCAGCAGATGGTTTGTATATGTGATAATCTTACATTGCCCAAAGTCCTGAGAGGAAAAAGAATACATGATTGTGATGTTATTTTCCCTGGATTTAATTGGATGTAGGCGATCATAGAAATTATACCTCCTTTTAATGTGCAGTACCTCTAAGAATAACAGATGTGGCCATTAATGGAATGTTTGATCAGGTACCACTCAAAATTTGTCTTCAGATAAAATGGGATCTCTCTCTACAAGAGACTTTATTTTAATTGTCAGTCTGCACAATTGAGTAGACAGTGGAAAACTGAACCAGCTTTCTTAGTCATCCTGATACTTATTTAGGGTAGGATAAGACAAGATGGCAGGGAAAGTTGGAATTCCAGGTTACCCAAATCTTTGTCAAAAGTGGATGGACCTTTTAATCCACTCCTTTTCTCCATTAAGAAACAAAATGCTTTCTCTTGTCTCCTCCTGGCCTTTCTGCTTTATCCTTTGTCATAGTATCACAACAAAAGTTTTGGACTGGGAGTTCTCATCATTGGAATGCAAGAGAAAGGACAAATACTGCTGTATATCTTTCATATACTGACACTACCAATATTTCTCATTGTCACACTTCAAATGCTATTACAGGAAACTGACAAAGTATACCACTGGTATTTCTGGCTCATATACCAGAAACATGCTTAAAAAATAATTTCTAGTGCCCTTTAGTTGTCAGCAAATTACCCTTAAAATATAAGTTCTGCTACAAGCAGTGGAATGTGGAGTATAGTTCCTTTGAGACAGCAAGTTAAATAAAGCTATACTTATTTGAAGGGTCAATTCTTTCCCAAATCTTTAGCATATGTTTAACAATTCTAGAATTAGATAGATTTTGGTTTAGAATTAGCTATACTAAAGCCCAGTCTTCACTTGGAGATTTTGTGACACAAATTTCTGGGCAGTTCAGATGAACATCAAGGTAGTGTATTATTGGTGTATGAGTTGGTGCAAGTGCCAGTGCTTGCCATTGGATAGGTGTCACTGTATTCACAGGACTCCCAGTGTCTTCTGGATAAGACAGAGCATTCAGTTTCCAGCACATCCAAAGTTAAGTAGAGGACTGTTGAATTTCCCTGGAAGAGAAGCACAAATGAAAAAGAGTTTGTAGACAAGAAGTTTGATCTCACAGACACTTTTTTTGAGGTCTGTATGTTTAATCTTTAATGAAGCTTCCCCAATTCTCTATTAAGGTTTCTCAGAGCTGACAAACATAGGAAGAGTTCAGACTGTAAGGGACCTTTGGAGGTCATCTTGCCCAGCCATTTGCCCAAGGCAAAGCTGAAACTTCAAAGTTTCAACTGCATTCTGTGTATCACCAAGATAGACATCTCACAACCTCTCTGGGCCATTCTAGTACTTAACAACTTCCTCCATGATTTTTTTAACCTTATATATAGTCAGAATTTCCCTTCCTGCAATTTAAAACTATTGCCTCTTATCCTTTTGTTGATAACCTGTGAGAAGTGTCTGTTGTTAATCTGACATTCAAGTAGGGAAAATGCCAGTGTTAAAAGGTTGCCATTCCCTCTGTCTGATTTTCCCATAGAACATACTGTTCTATTAGGACATTAGTTGTCTAGGCAGCCAGTTATGTATCTACATCCATTTCAAATTGCCTTAGTGACTAGGTACGCTTTCAGAACTTTGCTTCCTGCTCAGTTTGTTCAGGGAGTGATGCAACAAAAGTCTAATAATCCCAATCAGAATCCTTAACTCTGAAACTCTTCTAGTATGTTCTATCTCCTGAGCCAATAGGATTAGAAGAATTAAAATATGAATTTGGCTGGCAGTGTAATGGAATGTGGTGTCAAGAATTTTCTGTGACCCACAGAAACAGTTTTGGAATGGATTATTTAAACTTTATTCAGCCTTTGTATGGACATTTAGAATAAGTGCATATGTATTTTATTTTGTCATTTAGATAAAATCATGCAAAGCCCTTCACTGTGAAATTCCATCCATTCAGGTACCTGTCTCAGAGTGTATCTGTATAGATGAGACCTTGTGAAATAATTGTTGCAGTCTAGTGTAATTTCATTAGTGGCAATCCACCATTGTCATCTTAAACACTGTTTTTGCAATATTTGTATATCTTAGCATTGTCTCTAATTTTAAAATGGGGTTAAATGTCTACATCCAAATATGCAGTAGAAAATTCTTCTGTTCATCTGCTCAATAGATCTTGGGGGGAAAAAATGGTGCCTTCTTAGTTGTTTTAAAAGCATTTTGCTCACTACAGTTCTGCACAAATCCAGAACTGGATTTTTTGTTTGTTTGGGGTTTTTGTTTGTTTGTTTGTTTTTTTGTTGTTGTTGTTTGCTGTTTGTTTTTTTGTTTGTTTGTTTTGGGGGTTTTTTTTGGTGGATACTTGAGTATCTTATGGTTCTAGAACTCGTGTGTAAGCCCAGAAGAGATTTGTCTGGAATTACTCTGCTTAGGTTTCTGAGGGGGCTGATGTAGTAAACCTGTTGCACACTTTTCTAGGAGAAACAAAAAATAATGTGGGGTTTTTTTTGTTTGGTTGGGTTTTTTTTACCATGCACATATTCCTAATGTTGTCTTGGCAGTGGAACCAAAAAGAGTTCTTGCACAATAGTGTACATGATTAGTGTACAGGAGGTCACATCTGGTGGCTTTGGGTCTGAGAAAGTACAGAGAGCTTCAAGGGAGGATTCTTCAGCAGTCAGATAGAGAGAAGTTCTTTTCTGTTCTTATAGACACTGTGTGACAGCTTAGGCTGTGGCTCTGAACTGCAAAGATGGCAAAATTTGTCATGGGTACAAAGCAAAACATAAATGTGGTAGTCTAGTGCTTGTAGCATTCATCTGGAAGTGTGAATCCTCAGCACTAGTCCATATTCCAAGTTATGGTTTTACTTAATATAGTCAATAGTTGCTTAAAATGTAGAAACACTGAGATTTTTCTTTTTAGATACAACTTTGTTTTTTGTCATTCATCCAGTGCATTTTGCATGTCTTGCTGCCTAGTGGTACCACTTCAGAGGGGTGGCATACACATAGCTGCATGGCAGCAGAATTCTTCAAGGACAGGAGACCTCAGGGTTTAAATCTCTCATTGCAGAAGAGATCCTTCCTAGATGAAGCTCTTTAACTGCCTGGCTACTGTGTAAAGCCCAATGGTATAACTTGCTGCATCCTTGTTTTGAAATGCAAAATAACCCATCAGGTTTTTTTGCAGGTGTACCTGAAGACCTGTAACAACCTGGGCTTTGGGTCACTTTCTGAGTCTGTACTTGTCCTTACAGGCAGTACTAAGCAGCTCCATCAAAAACTAGCCTGTTTTTTCTGTTGTCATACTAAGACTTCTGGGACAGTCCATGTGTGCCTGGATACCAGTTTCATAGTCAAGCAGCTAAAAGCTACCAGTTGAAGACATTTTTATTCTGTTGCTTTTTCTGCTATTGATTTGTTTTGGCATTTTGGCAGTCATTGAGAAAGGCTTATGTATCTTATCTAGGAAACAGAAATAGTAATAAGAAGGAAATAGGGAATGACTGACAGGGATTCCCTATCCAGCCCCTCCCCTGTTTTTTAGAGTAGCAACTCCTTTGACTTCCTCTGGCTTTTTCCTTGTCCACCAGTTTATTCAGCTATCTCTGAAATTAAGTTAACAAAATACCAATCTTGCAGGATACATTGGTCTAATTAATGTTAGACATCCATGGATTAAAGAAACCTTCTGAAGGTAAATTTTGAGTATAATATCTGAAACCAGACAGCAGACAGGACAGATTAATTTCCAGAGTTATATAAAGCTGTTCAGAGCATCGCTTATGCAAGCATCCTGCTGACCAAGAGAAGGGAAGCCATTCAGCATTGTTTGAAAGCAAGCTTATGTGCAATAAATCATACACAAATCAATACTGAGGTGGTGTAAATCACAGCTGATTCATTGGATTGCATCAACATCATTCTAGTAAAAGCAATAAACATAAGCTCTTAATGACCTGGCTCATTATTTAAAAATCACAGTCTTGTGTAAATCAGCCTTTAAATTCATACTTACTAAATGTAGTTCATGTGCATCAGCAACACGGAATAAACCAAAAACATAACCATCTCTGCGATGTCTGTTGACCAAATCCAGGGCCACTCCTGCATCTGTTTCAATGGTGTTACAGTCTGCAGGTGTAATGCTTGCTTCATTTTGGGCATTAGAGCACTGCAGTACTGTTAGAAAAAAAGCTGAAGCTAGAAGCAGCATTTTGTTTGCAGTGTTAGATCACTTGTGCCCATGCCCTGATAAAGCCAGCCTGCTTTTAAATCAGAGCAGCCCACCAAAGTCATAAATTAATGCTAAAAGGGCATGGTTTTATATAAATTTAAGTGTCGTGTCAGACAGCCATTACCTTGACCCTGGATTAACATTTGCAAACAGCAAGTAAATGATTATATAGTGATTGAGCAGATTTTGAGGAAAGTAGGCTTTATAATACTCTCTGTACTACCCATCCTACCAAAGGGCCTGCTCGTGATTCTTTAAGCAGGCATTGTGCAATGGTGCTTTACCCTGGAAAGTACTTACTTCTAACTAAGGCTGAGCCTGGCAGTAAGAAGGTCCAGTTTATGTGTGCAGATATTACACAACCTTGGTCTTCTGTTTACTATTTAAACAGTTGAACTGAAAATATGCTGAAATATTTGTGGTTAAATTATGGCTATATCTATATCCCTGTTTCTGTAGATCCTTAGCCACCAGGCAACTAGTGAAACGGAAATAAGGAATTCATTCAGATGTGGAAAAGGAATATAGCTCAAGGTGCACTGCAGGCTTGGTCTGTAAGTCTGCAAGGTCTGTAGCTGTTATGTGAGTACCTGCTACTCCTCCAATTCAGGAAAATTTAGAGCAGATTTCTATCACTTTTACATCATTTCAGAGTGGTGCTCAGAAAGGGACTGACTGGCTTAATGCCCATGTAATCTAGGTATGGCAAGAGTTACATAAAGCTGCCTTTGCATTCTCAGCCCTAGCAGTTCTGTGTGCTTTTTGGCTGTGGTAGCCTTCATAGACTTCTTTAGAGAATTGCTGGTATTTTTTCTTTTTGTATTTAATAAAATAATGCAGAACCTAGTAAGATTTATACCTTTCAAGGATATGCCAATATCCTCTCCTAAACAGAAAGGATGAGATGTTGTTTCATTGAATTCAAAATCTTTGATTCAGGATAGTTTAAGACATTCTGAAAAGGCCGTAATTGTTTGTCAGGGAGTGGCTGAAGATGGAATACAAAATTCAAACACTGAATAAGAAAATACAAAATTGCAAAATAAGTCCAAAATGACAAGGTCAGACTCAGATCAGGAATTTTCCAAATCAGGGTTGATGTGAAGTTTGGGTTAGCTTCTCACAGAAAAGGTGCTGGCTGTATAAGTGGCTTGGGGGCTGGAAGCTGGATGATCTTTAAGGTCCCTTTCAACCCAAAGCGTTCTATGATTCTATGACTTGGATTTATGTGTTTGACCATGAAGGGTTTTTTACTTTTTTTTTTTTGAGAAACTTTCAGAAATACAGTGAATAATCATCCTTAATTGTCTCATTTCATTAATCTTCATTTAAAAAAAACCACTTAGCATGTCTGTTGTCTAAGAAATCATGTTTTAAAAAGAACTGAACTGAAGCAGTAGATTTTGTTCATAGTTCAGGACACATTTAACAGTTCTCTGGTAATAGATAAGCTAAACAGAGCATCTTACAATATTAGAACCAGGGGCACCTAACATCATCATGAGTAAGTTTAAAATGGTTAAAAATAGTTGTGGAACTTATTGCCACAGAACGGTCTGGATGTAGATACTGTCACTGGGGCAGAAATTGCTTAGAAAATCCATGGGCAGCAGGTCCTTACCTGGATACTAGTAGGACTCAGCACAAGAGTACGCTTTAAGGTCCCTGGTGCAATGATTCTGGACACTGGAAAAGTACAAGGGGAATGGTTTGCAGTGAGGGGCAGGTCATAAGCTTCTTCTAAACACAATTGTCTTTTGCCACTGGGAGAGATGGATACTGGGCTGGATGTACAGCTGTTGTGATGAAATAGGGATTTCTTTTGGTTTGGTTTTATAATGTTTCATTATAATTACTCAGAATCTCTTCCAGAAGATGGGGAAAAAAAGCCAGTAAAATAAATGTTGTGTAAATAATCAAAGACATTTGAAATATATCTCATCAGCTAAAAAAAAAATCCCATTATTGCTGTGTTCCAAATTTCACCCCAATTCATTTATTACAATACTGGTTAATTTTTTCAAATGGGCAGTGATACTGAAGAAAGGCATTAGATTAGGTGATTTATAGCATAATTCCCTCAGCCGTCTGTTGTTTGCAGATTGTTCTTTTTTTCCTGTTCTATTTGGGGTTGTTCATTGTGACACTCATCATTTTTTGACCATAGCTTATGTATATTTTATGTATTAAATTGAAACAGTATGAATAAACAGTGGAAAATGTGCAATTCCTGCAAAACTGACTGTGGACATAATGTAAGATTCTGTTCCCACTCTAGAGAGTTTTGTCCTTGATTTCTTTGGAAAAGAAAGATTGGACTCTATTCTTAAAGTGCAGCATTGACAAGAACTCCAGGCACAGTAAGAGTAGTTAATTAAATACGGGTTGTACTTAAGTCAGGATAATGTATTTTTATCACTTCTCCTTCAGTTTGGTATCTTTTTAAAAACTTACTTTGTTTTTATATTTATTACTTTTAAGTTTTGTGTGTTGCTTTAATGAAGCTGTCTCTGTAAACAGATTGCTGGAAGGAATAGAAATATTTATCCAAACATGGCATTTCTCTTGCTTAGTGTATCAAAACCTCATTTATGACTTTTACCAAGGCTTGACTTGCAACAGTTAGAGGTGATCCACATCCAAACTTTAAGGGTATGGTAATAAGCATCCGTTCTAAACCTCTCCAGAGCACTGGGAGAACACATCAAAAAGAGGCTTATCTTCCCTGCTTAAAAAACAGTGTATGAAATGTGTAATAAATATAACTTTAAACTGGAGGGATAGAGAAAGGAGAGCTGACACATAAAGGAGATGATATGCAATAACCAATTCCTCCTTTCCTGAAGTACAGCTTTAACTATTTACAGACATCCCTGGTTTCTTGGGAGCACAGCTGCTATGAGCAGACTGTTCTCTGCTTCATGCCCAGGCTGGTGTCACCACAAGGCACAGCTTGGCCACGGTTGTGCAGGCAGCAAGGCCTTTCCCATCTCATACTGAGCTGCTCTGCAGCCACTCCTGTTCCTGGTCTCAAGCCAGAGCCCAGCTAACACAGACACGTGTGGCTCCAGTTGCTTAGAGGTGAATTCTGGGCCACCTTCTCTTTTTTTCAGTCTGAAATTCCCCAGAGCTTCAGACGTTATTGGTCTTGATGCAAAAAATCAAAAAAGATTTGTAGTTCTTGGGGTGGCTCTGCACATAACAGGAAAGTCCCCAAGTAAGATGGGAAAAATGTACATGTGAAATGTCTTATTTTTATCTGCTGAGTGTAAACAGGATGCCCCCAATACAAATGCAATGTTAGGCAAATTTGCTTTGGTTATGGTTTTCAGAGCAGCAGCTCCAGCTCCAGCTTCCCCTCTCTTCCTGCAGCTTATTTTCCTTACCAGTCACCTGTTTTTTATCAAATTTGTGGAAGTTTCATCACCTTGTCTATCAAATTTCATTCCAAGAGACCTTAAGTTCAAAAGCTGTTTGGAGGGGACAAACTGTCAAGTGAGCTAGTTGACAATGTCGTTACAGAAGTCTTGTTGCTTAGGAGGCCTCATGGACTAATGCAGGGAATAAAAGGGTGTCAGTATTCCTTGTCTTGTCCTCAGTGTCTTTAGCTGCAAATTGCTTTTTTAGAAAAAAACCAAACAGTTTAATTGTAAATGATGACTGTAAGGATACGTTGAAAGACTGACCCTTTTGCAGAGGGGCTTGAGATGCTGGGGAAAAGGTGAGGTTAAGAATTTGATGTTAAGAGTGGAGTCAGAGGGAGTTCTACATCTCAGATGCAGAAGAAAATGCTTAACTATGAAATGTGTGCAATAGTAGGTTCGGAAGTCACACAAATAGAATTTATATTTAGTTTATTTTATAAAAACATTGTTTTTAAAACCCATCATAAGAATTTGGATGTCTGGGTCTTGCTTTTTAAAATCTTCTCTTTCCTTTGAATATTCCTATTTTTGCATTCATGGTCCCTCACCTATATTCTGAGGTAAAGCTTGAGAATATCAGATAAAAATGTCAACTGTCCTGGAGGTCATTGACCATCATTTATCTGTGCCCGAATAAAAAACATTCATGTGAAATTGGAATGTTTGTTCAAATAAACATCAGACCACATTTCAGCTGGACATTGCCTAGATAACAAGTTATTAATGGATATTATAAGATCAGTAAGTGTTGAAAAACTGTTAAACAAAATTGAAAAGTGAATTGGGAATTGTCTGCCCAAATCCATCTGCTTCTCATCTCCAGTACTGGGCGAAGGAATTCTTTGTGTCACTGGCCTGTCTTCTGCTGGACAAGGACAGGCAGCACGTAACAGTTCAGAGTCCTGGGAAGAGGTGAGGAGCACTTAGGGTGTAACTGGAGGGACACGGGGTGTGTTACTGCCCAGCTTTGCTCACATTGGCTGGAAGCTGAGATCAGGCCAGAAGATGGAGAGGTTCAGCACGACCTGGGTATGTTTTTAAGAGGATTTCCTGCAGTCCTGTCTCTGAGAGTCACTGTGTGGAGTCAGGCTGCCCATGTGGGTGTGCTGGAGGGCGAATGCTGCAGTGCTGGCCCACTGACAGATTGGCATAAAGGTGCTGAATCAGCGGCAGGATTTGAAGTCCTGATGACTAAATGCTACCAGCTGTTAATGATATCAATGCCATATGGGAGTGCTGCAGTATCCAGGTATGTCCTGAGGACAAAGGAAACACAGAAACTATACAATCTCAGACTCCTTCTTGTAATTCAGGAATTTAATCTTGGACATCAGTACCGGGACTCTATTATAGTAAACACTGGTGGGGGCCCAGGTGACACTGAAACTGGGTATGGACTCTGTGCTGGAGTGGCCGCAGCAAATAGAGGAAATGCTCATGACTCTGCATTGACCACTGGTGCTTTGTTGATCTGTGCTAGAGGTACAGTTACTGCTCAGATAAAACACCACTTCTGGTGTTTACTTTTAAATCAGAGAAGTCTTTGAACACAAATCCCAGATCCAAGTTAGGGAAATTACTGAATCAGATGTCGTTTCTGAGCTTCATCTGCAGAACAGGCTACACAGTATCCAAATGGAATGCTCAGAACTGTGCATCCAGACTTTCCAGTTTCCCTGCTTATGTTCACACTAGCTCCACTCCATTTATCTTCACTCACTGTGGCTGTTCAATTTACTGTTGTAAGGAGTCATAGTCAAGAAAAAGAACTGAGTGAAATGAGGTATTCTTGGCTGTGGCTAGCAGTTAATGAAGCTGATTTCTTCCCCAGTACTCCTTTAGGGAAAGAATCTGGTTGTGTATGTTGATAAAAGTCTCAGTAGTGTCATTAAACTGATGGAGCCACAGTGAGAATAGAATCAACATGCAAACAGTTAATAAAAGGGCTGTGCAGCAGTGAGAAATGTGGTGATTAACTGAAAAGAGGGACAAACCCAGCATTTTGAAAATCCCTGAAGTGTGACAGGCTGTTGCCCCAGTGCTCTGTTCCCTGACTCACTAAAGGCAGCCGTGGGTGCTCTGTGTGAGGGCATGGAGCAGTGCCTGGGATCCCAGATATGGGGATATGGCAGATCAGCAGTTCTTGTCCAGGGAAGGAGAACACACTGGTTGTGTTAGAGAAACCCGAGCTGGCAAAGGTGAAACTTCCCAAGGGAAAAAGATGCTATAATTCAATGACTTGATAAAAAATGGAATGCTGATGCAGCCTAGAGCTCCTACTGCAATAAGAATTAGCTAGAATTTGAATATTATGATTTTTCAAGAACTATCCGATTTTGGACATTTTTCTACTATGAAATGAATGAAACCAAAATACATTGAATTTTCTCATAATGTAGGATTGAAAAGGAATTATTTCTGGCTCAGTTGATATGTTTCACACATCAGTTTTTGGCTTATTTTAATCTTTGAAGCAATTAAATTACTTCTTTATATCAAATTTGTTTTTGTAAGAGTTTTGCAGACTGAAAATGTGAACATAGTTTCTGTGAATATAATTCCACACAATATTTCAATATTATTTTGATCCCACTAAAAATAAAATAATACTTCATATTTTATTTATAATGATAAAATAATACATTTTAATCAACTTGCATGATGCTAGGATACTGTGACAAAAATCATAATTTTTTGTTGGAAGGCTCTTTAAATGGAGAAATTATCCAGGATCTCTAGGGATGATACAATATCTAAAAGCTTCAGAAACAATATTTTATTGATTTTGTTTTGAACAAATGGTTTTACAGATCTAGTGGCAACTGGAAAAAGGCTTTATGGGCACATACAAACCCCTTAATTATTGCAAATATCAGTGTACTCCTGGCCACAGATGACATTTCTTTCCTATGTTCACTCTTTTTCTTCTTGTCTTCTCATTTATTTATATTTGTTTTTGTCAGTAAAATTACCACGTCTGACTTTAGTGAAATCGATTTTTCTTGGCTGCAGGCTGTTGAGCGTCCCTGTGGCTTTTATTATAAAGCAGTTAATACGACCTATCTCAAAAAAGAATTAGGCTGATTTTTTAAATCATTGTTTTTCCTGCACAGCAGCATCACTAGAGCATAACAATCTCAATAGCCTGGATTTGATTCTTCACCAGCCAGAATTACGATGCAGAGGCTTCACACGTGTGTAGGCTCTTCCACATGCTTTAAGTGAGGTATGAAGCATTAAAAAAAGAAAAAATAACCTTTCTTGAGATTTTCTATGGAAAATAAAAAAAATAGGCTAAGCTCTTCACATTGTAATTACAAAGTCTAGTCACAAAATAGCAAAACCTCACTAGCTTTTAATGCTGCCCGGGGCTGCAGTCTGTTGCCTGTTCATGCCCTGACACACGCTGTGATGCTCCAAGGCCCCGAGGGTGCCCCTGCTCCGGGAGGGTTTGCTGCCGGTGCCGGTGCCAGGCTCAGCACACCGGGGCTGCTCCTTGGTGACCTTGGGGACAGTGCTGGGGGAGTCCATGGCCAGGGCTGACCCGTCCTGCTTCCCTCAGGAGCTGCTTTAGGCCGAGGCTGCAGCGTTTGGGCCCCTGCCCGAGCTCCAGCTCCTGCTGCCCGGCCCAGGCTCAGAGCTGCGGCCCCGTGTCCCTCACACCCGTCTGGGCCGTGCCTGACCCTGGCTACCATAACCACACCATAACCACACCATAACCACACCAGCCCCTGAGCGTGCCTTGCTAACTCGCGTTCACGGCTTGACCTCAGCCCTGCCTCCCTGCCCCTGAACTTAGGGAGTGGGCTGGCTCCTTCCTATAACCTGACTTCATCCCTGGCTGTGCTCTGCTCTCCCTCAGGCACCACGGGACAGACCCTGGCCCCAGCCTGGTCACACTCGGCTCCATCTCCCCACCCTTGGGAGCAGCCATCCCCCACTGGGCCCTGACAGATTTTGCTACCGAGGATATTTTTTTCTGATGTCTTTGGGCTCTCCCATCCCTGCAAGTTCTTTTATCTTCCACAGTTACCTTTCTTTCATGCTCTGCCCGATGGGGGGAATTTGAGAATTAAAAGCCAAACACTTTGTTGGAAAATGCCCTAGTTAAATTTCTTTTCCCAATCTGTTATTTTGCTTTCATAAAACTGAGAATGCCAAAGATGAAGCTTGTAATAAGCAATCATTTATTTGAAGGTGTTACACAATTTGACAACTGTGTTGCCATTTTGTCTGTTATTTTGTTGCAGATAGTTGAGGTGCTTGGGTGCTGGCTAGACTGTGGTAGGATTTCTAGTTATCAAAGGATGGAGGATGCCCTCTGGCTGCTTTGCGTTTCCTGGACATGAATCTGATAGAGAAGGTTCTTCAGGAAAAGGGAGAATAACTGGTCCAGTGACTGGTTTGGTCAAGTCTGGCTTGTTTACTTGAATCTCCTCTCCATCACTACTGTGGGCAGGTCCCACAGCCTTAGGAGGAGCTGGCTTTCTGTCCTTACGCTCATTTTGACTTTCTCGTAGGCTATGGAAAGTGATGTCCTCATTTGAAGGGGGTAGCATTTTAACCGAGCCCACTGTTTTTTCCAGGTGTGGGGAGAAAGGATTGGCATCTGAAGGGGATGCCTGTTGATCCTGGCTGGATTTTCCAGGTGTCTGATTAGCTTCCTGGTTTTCCTCTTCAGTAGCAGGATCCTAAATAAAAGGGAATAAGCATTATCTGAATTGAAACAATTTCAAATTCCTTCAGATATGAAGATTACTCTTTACACTAAGGATCTCCTGCATCTCTAATCTTCCCAAGAACAGCTACAGAACAGAAGCTCAAAGGATAAATGGATGTAACTACTTCTTTGTGCCAGTGGAGATGGGTGCATGAAACTTGGGTAACTAGAGTAATATCCCCTTGCATTCCCTCTGTGATTTACAATTTCATTGTAAGGCATTCTGAACACATTCTTCAGGATTGCCTCTATACTCACTCTATTGCATTTTTATACACCCAACAGTCTCTTTTATCACAAGAGAGGTTTCTTCCTTATCTGGCCTTATCACTTTCTTGAAGCACATGTCTTTGTGAATAAGAGAACTTAAAAATGGCTAGGCTTTCAAAAGTTCAATACTTGTGTTATAAAGGAGTATTGCCCTTGCAATATTAAGATTAGATTAAGAAATACCTGATGACTGTAGATTTCACAGGATATTGTGACAAACTGTTCCACCCGACTGTTTACTACAGAGCCTTTGCAGAAACCGATTTTCTGTAAGAAGAAAATGCAAGCATTTTTTCACGTGGAGCCCTGATACTAACGTGCTATCTTGTAAAATAAGTGATTAGGAAAGACTGAATAGTTACAGCTTCTAAGTGTATTTGTAAGGATAAACAGCTTGGGCAAACTTTTATTTTGGGATTGGCAACCTCACAAAGGCAGGCAGTGTTTTGATAAAGGTCTTGTGCTTGGAAAGGAGGGTTAGGTAACACAATAGCAATATTAAGCTGGCTACTTAAGGCTAAACTACAACAGCTTGCTTAAGTTCTCTTGCAGCAGAATATCCCTATGCAGGCAAACTGTGTGTGGAGCATAATATAATTTCCCACACAGAACCAAACTCACACCATCCTAGTGAAAGAAACCATGAAAAAAATGCTGTTTCTAGTAGTTGTGTTTGTACTGGGTTGTAGGTGTCATGGCTTGGATCTCACGTAAGATGGGGCTTGAAATGTTATTTCTTGACAACATGCCTATTTACTCTTCCAGTTTCTCTTACAATTTTTCCTTTAGCTCCTAAATCTTTTCCTTAGCTAACCTGACTGTAGTATACTCTTCATGCACTGTTTGTAATTTATTGTCTATGTCTGCTTCTTTGGAAGAAATCCTTCAGATTCGTTCAGTGTTGTAAGGCGATGGCTACTCCACCTTTTTCTGGATGGTATTTTTTTGTTTTCTTTGCTTATGGACTTCTGGTAAGAATTCAGAACTTTTGCTGAAATGTTTCTCTATTCTGAAGCAGTCTGTAGAGTTGCAAGACACTATAGAGCTACAATCCAGAAAAAGATGAGTGTGGGTTTTGGTTCCTGTCTGCAAAGAGCCAAGGAGATAAATACTAAATATTCACTGAGGAATCATAGTATCTGAAAAACTGGTGCTTATACAAAGAAAAGTACTTACAGCTATTTCTGGTGGAAGTGGCTCACACATCGAGATGTCAGTGACTGTGTCACTTTTGGAGCAAGATGTCTCTTGAATTAAAAACTCCACAAAATATGCAGGACCAATGACCCACTGTAAATGAGAGGCCAGAGGCAATTAGAATTTGTACATGTGTCAGGAAGAATAAAGAATTTTACTGACCTTGAAATATATGAAAAATTCCTGCTAAGTCTGAAAGGAACAGGTCATACTTGGGACATTACTGTTAGTTGTGTTACAATGAATGTTTTTGGGTTTTTTTGCCAGTGCTGCTTTATTGCCTGGTCATTTTTTACTTCTTATATATGCACAATCTTAATAACTCACGGATTGGCATAGTGGAAATGGGTTTATATATTGTGATAAATTAGGATCCATATAGAACTACATACGCAAAGACCCTCTTCAGTGTCTTGTTGACAATTTCTGGTAGTTTTAATGAACTAGATACTTTTATTATTTCTGAAATTTGGCTTAGAAAATGGAAATTATTAAATAGTATGTAGTAGTAATATCTGATAGTTAAGACAAAGAAGAAAAACCACATTGCTATCTACACGTACTGAATTTTAGAGAGACTAGTTAATACCGTGCTAAACAAAGAAGACTTAGCCATGAGATCATGAGCTCTCTGTTAGTCTAAGATTAGTTCTAAACCATGCTTAGACTCATTCAGTGAATTACAGATATGTACTGGAAGTATGACTGTGCTTTATTAAACACTTTCTATTAGGGAGTTGTGAATTCATGGTGGTGGAAGAAAAAAGAGTTAACAATGAAGCTTTTCTGAACTTTGGAAGCAAGTCTATGTCTTGACTTTTGCATGAAGCCCTTCTTTTTGTGAGACATAGAATCAGAGTCTTGGATCAAGAAGATCAGGAGTACTCTGAATAGAAGTATTCTTGAGGGCTAAAACCAGTCACATGAGCCTTGGCTTACCTGCATTGAAGCTCTTGTGACATTGAGGACAGAGAAGTAATGAGTTTCTTCACTCTCCTCATTGAACTTGGCAAGACTTCGAACAGCAGCCTCCAAGTACTCAGGCTGAGTTGGAGAAGCATCAACTGGGCAGTCAGGACATATTGACCCAATATATCTGCGTGGAACTTTTTATTCAAACACAACAGTGTCTTTAGAGAAGGCGTAACCATAAAAGCATGTTGACAGTGTAGGTCACTGTAAATGCATCTCTGCCCCCAACCCTGCCCACTTGTCCTCCACTCCCCCAGAGTAAGAATATGTGATTTGCACCCCTCAATAATTTTGAATCTTTATGTATTTGCAGACCTATAAAAATGTTGCAGTGGAGGAAGACAATGAAGGAAAAATTCAACCTATTGACAGTGGCCTTGCTGGTTTTCCTTGCCTTTCACAAACCCACAAAAATATTTTTTGGTTCAGAGGCTAAAAGCCCATATAGAAGCTCTGCTGAGTGTCACAGAGGTTAAAACAGTTATTACTGAACTCTTTTGAGCTGCAGCACCTCCCTGGCCTTATAAGCACTGACTTGAAAAAATCAGGGCAGCTGAAGCTAATGGAGATACTGCAGTGTCATAATTACATTTAAAATTTAAAGTAATGCTATTTGGCAGAGTTTTTCCAGTTCTTTTATAAAGTGTATGTTAAAGACATACCTGGCTGTAAAGTGCACTCATAAGTATTCAGATGAGCAATATTTCTTGCCTGATTAATATAGATAATTGCTTTGCATTGACCATAAACCTACAACAATATAAACATTTAAAAACAATTAGTATTGTACCCTTTACTGATCATCTAGTACCTAGATAGCAGTGGTTCATTTTCTTCTTGCCACCATGGAATTCTTTTCAGGACAAAAGTTTTGTTAATACTCAAATGACAATGAAGCACATTTCTAAGTATCTCATTTAAAAATAAAAGACCAGCTCAACCCCTGGTGTGATTCTGAACTATACACATCCAGTGCTTGGCTGCTGAGTGGCCTGCCCAGGGCCACTCTTCTGGCAGCTGAGAAGTGCCCAAGTGTCATAGAGTGCTCCTGGGTCTTTGTCCTGGGCTGGGTCTATGTCTGGAACCCAGAGAGTTTAAAGCCAGAGATAATTCAGAGTGTCTGGATCCAGTAATTTGTCTTCTGTGTTCCCCCTTTTCCCTATAATCAAAGGGAGAATGGTAGGAAGGACCATAAAACCAAGTTTTGTGGCATGGTAAGATCATCCTTGCACACAAAAAAACTCTGATTTTATGGCCAAAAAAACTACTGGCCTGTTACTATCCATTGTGCTTTTATATTTAAGAGTTGAAATTATGTACTCTGAGAGATTCTTAGATATTCCTACATGTATGCTCAAGGCCTCTGGACATGTATTTCTTGGCTTCTCTGAAGCCATATCAACCATATAGGCTTTGTGCCCTTTTTCTGCTGAAAACACTGTAGTGAGAAGTGAGCAGAACTATTTTTATTTTTTTCTAGTTTTTCACTGAAAAGTTTGAATTGATTTGCCTCAGAAGCAGTCCAGGACAATTTAATGATAACTTTCTCTGTGTTTTTGTTTTTGCTTTTTGTTTGTTTGTTTTTTTTTCTTCTTTTTTTTTTTAATATGAACCTTGTTTCTTGTCATTCTTCATTTTCTCAGAGTTTTTTTCATTTGTTCAGAACAGTTTGGTCACCTGTAGCAACAGTCTTGGACAACTTTCTGTCTTTGCAGCGTATTGTGCTGAACTTTCCTTTTTCTCCTATTTCAGTGCAATTATTGCAAAGTTGTCAGAATAAAAGTGGAATTAAACTAAACCAATAATCACATGTTATATAAAAGTGTATTTCTTTTATTCCCTCCTTGACTGTCTGTCTTTAAAATAAACTGTTACAGGGTTACTATAAAAAGTAAACCATTATTCAAAATAGTGTCCTAGTATGGCTATTTAGATTTGTCTCTTGATTAGCTCTGGTCAAAAACTTTATTTTAATTTTCACTTTTTAAAATAAATCTTATCAGCCTATAAACTGATTAAAAGGTACAGAGTAAATCTGTGGATATTATAAAATGGGCTTTGATTTTTTTCTAAGCTTTGTTGCCCACTAAAAATGCAAGTTGTAAGGATTTTGCAGTCATCAGTAGTACCTGAGTAACTCATATGTGAGATTAAATAGAAACATAAAATCCTTACAGTTGAATGAGCCGGTCTGGTTTTACAGTCCTTCCACAACTTTTTGCTGAGTACATGGCATTCAGTATCTACTACATCCAAGACGAGATAGAAGACAGAACCAGTGATCTCCTGAAGAAAAAGAAACAAAAGGGTCACATCCCAATTTTGTATCAAACTAAGTAGGTGACTCATAAAAAGAAGAGATGGAGAAATGCAAAGCATACAGGTGGGCTGCATAGATATCCTGAAAACTAAACACTCTGTGACAAAAGTGGCAGACCAGCTGAAATTCAGGTCCTGTTAGAACAAGCTTGGTCATGCAGCTAGCCAGCTTTATATAAAGAATTGTCCTTTGGTCAGTTTTGTTTTTCTGATTCTGGTACCAACCATAACCCAAGAATAAAGACTAAACATGCTGCTATTTTCACTGTCCAACTGCATTTCATTATCAGATGTGAAAGGTAGGTTATTTTGCCTGAAATAGGAATGAGATTATAAATACCACAACTAATAAAAAACAATTAACATGGAACATTCCCAGTAGGCATTAGAAAGAGAAATATCTTATTTCTTAGGGCAGTGTCTTCTTCAAGAGGATGCTTTGCACTTGCTGTGAAGAGGCAAAGGCTGTGATGATAGAGAAGCTGAAGTATTCTCTCAGCTATCAGGGAGTGCTGTGATAGACCTTGCAGAGTCACATGGATGTCTCAGACTCACTTAAAGCTTCAGTCCAGTGCTGGAGTTCTGACCTGTGCTTAAATCCAGAAACCTTTATTCAGTTCACTGCAGCATAAGGTGCATAAAGCAATTCAGGCTCAACTTTTGGCCAAACATCTTTCCAGTCAAGAAGTACAAGGAAGAACTGAAAGAACAGCTCTGTATATCTAGTGCTTGCAGCATGTAGTGCAGGAAGATGAGATGCTGCATGGTGCAGTTCCTCATTCTGCTTCCACTGTAGATACGGGTAAGCACCTTTCCAGCATATTTATCAAGGATCCAGCTTAGCTGGATCATGTTTTGTTTATATCCTTAGTGGAAAGCTGGAAACAGGGCAGCTGTCATTTATCCATCCTAAAGAACTTAGATGTGAGCATTAGCTGCGTGTTTAGACTGAGGTCGTGTCTTTGTTGAAGGGGGAGAAAAAACAAAACTGAATGACAGAAGTGTTCATTCATCCCTGCTTGATTTCATTGGTTTGTGGAGAAAACACTAAATGGGCCAGCAGTCTTGTGGAATTCTGGGGCTGATATGATTTTGGCTTTAGTTATGGCTTCTGTTTAACAGTGACTAAATACCAGTCCATAGGGCTTATAAAGCTGGAGTACTGCTGACTTTTTTGTCTTCATGCTGCTTAGAAAATCACTAAGTGGAGTCTTCTCTGGAGTTCTAAGCAGATTGAGAGATACGAACTACTGTGACCACATCCTATAGAGGTCTGTGGGATGATGATTTTAAGCGAGCAATACCAGATATACTAGTAATACTAAACCCTCCAAATATGAAAGGGCAAAACTAATAGAAAATAAATATAAAGAATTATTAAATTGTTTTGCTACCATCATCTCTTAGTTCTCTTCGTACATATTCAACCTCTCATGCTTTCTACTATTTTTTGTATTCTCATATTGTCTTTTTTTTCCTAAGTGTTCTGTAAAGTGATCTGGTAATGCCTTTCACTGAGATCTCAGGGCTTGCTTACACTAATCCTGAGGTTTAATTATAAGTTTCATTTTGAAGGCTGTGAAAAGATCAAAATTTATATTTTGACAAGGAGTGACAGTGAGATGCAGCAGTGCTGTTTGTGCAGTGGCACAGCAATATCCCCACACCGGGCTGCAGAGATCCTTCTGTGGAAAGGACTAATAATAATTTTCTGTTTACATACAAGATATCTAAATACCATGATGATAATTCTTTTTCATATGATAGCTAATGCAGCTTAAATCAGTAAACACAAAGTAAGACCAGTCCAAAAGTAATTGCTATTTCCTGAAAATGTGTTTTTGAGTAGTGCAGCTTTTGGTAAAGTTTGTAACTTTAAATATGACTTCTGTAAGCAAAAAGCCATCACTAAGACTATCCACATGAAGAAGAAATAGCCAAGAAAAATGTGCATCTTTAAGGAGACTCATATTTGGAATTGGTGACTTGAGCTTTAAAACTGGTTGTTAAGGTATTCTAGAAGCAAAAGCACACAAATACCTCATTAAAGAAATGTTCTTATAAACAAATGTGTTTGGTGTTAGATGGGTTTCCTCAGCTGAATCATGAATTTTGATTATAAAGCATGGTGATCTTAGAAACACTATATGCAACCAGGGCAGACCAAGCTGTATTTCTTGTTTCCTGTAGGTCTCTTGTATAATACCAGCTCTAATAAGCAGTTGAGGTTATTACAAAGTCTACACATCTTTTGGTCTACCTGCTTCTGTATATATGATGCTCCTCTGGGGAAAGGATAATTTGGGGCTTATTCAGAAACTCAGCAGATCACTGAAGGTTTAATCATCCTTATTTTAATTTTCATTAAAAGGCAGTTATGCAAAGGCCTTTTGATATCTGCTTAGTATTGAATAAAAGGTTGTATATCTTTCCATTGCCAAAAAGATCCCTTTCTCAGCACTGCTGGCGCCAGGCTGCAGTGTCTGTTGGGCAGTCTGGGAGCCAGAGGAGATGTGACAGCAGGGTGACCTGGTGCACTGGAAAGAAATAAAATATTTTGGCATATTTTGTAATTTTGGTTAAGTGCCTGTCAGTGAAGCTAATCATAAGTACCTTGTATGAAAGCAAGCTCTGTCCTACTTGCATGTAAGTTAATAGCAGATGGCTCATTAGTTTCAATTAGAGCAAAGCTGAACCACAGGTTGCTTAAGGGCAGATTTGAATTTGAAGTAACTTTGAAAATGTTTTTATCCTCAGTACTGCTTAAGAAAGTGAGAGGGAGGACCAGTGACTGGTGCAAGGGGGAAAAAGTACTTCTTAATTTTTTTTTGAGAGGAATGGGAGGTGGCATAAGGCTGTTGCTATCCATGAATGCCTTAACATTGCTGACTGCTCCTTAGGTACTCAGTCCCAGCAGCAGCAACAATGGGACAAAGGGCTTAGAATGTCCAGTTTGTTATTGTAATGTCTTGAAACACCTCATTTACAAGATACAATAATAGATTAAAAAATAAAAGTAAATAAGTAAATTAAAACCCCAGATCAACAATGTATGCTTGCTCTAAAGCAGTAAGTTAAGTCTTTAGGAGATTGAATGACCGACAGATCACAACCAAGGACCAAGATCCTCCTGTGTTGAGATATCTATGGCACAGGTGGAGGGAGAAGTAGGGAGATAACTGGGGTGGTTTACAGCATGTCTGCACCCACCACGCTGCACTCCAGGGTGGTCATGGGGGGCTCAAACTACTGTCAATAGGAAATAGCCCCAGGAGGGGGTCTGAGTACTGAATTCCATGAAATAGCCCCAGGAAGGGGCCTGAGCACCTAACTCCATGGTTGGTGATGTGGATTCTGGGCCACCTCACATGCACCATGTGGAAAAATTCTGAAGACACCTGATCCAGTTGTTTAATGGGCGCATTCAGTCACCCCAGCAAGGCAGCATAGAGAACATAGTGCAAAACACAGCAGAGCATCTTTATCTGTGAGATCTCAGGTTGCTGGAGTCCACAATGTGTCTGCAGGAACTGTGTCCTTGTAAGAGCAGCAGGAAGAAGTGTTACATTCTTGCCAGCACAGATCTTTAAGTATCTGGCAACGAGCCTAATTTTCTTTAGCATTCAGAACTCAGCCTTTCAGGTAAGCTTATGGGAAGTGAGCAGGCACTGCAGGGAATGCTAGCAGCAGGCTTCCATAGTGCCTAATCTGCTGCAGGCCCTTGTGAATTCATTTCAGGCTGTCCCTAGTTAGTGCCAGTAGGTTCAGTTATTGTAGCACAAAGTCTTCATAAATTAAGCACATACAGAGAAATGTGATACTTGAGGAAGTGTGAGTGATATTCTATAGGTATTTCCAGTGTATTTTTTGCCCTTGAACTGGTTCCGGCTTTCTTCTGGAGAATGAGTCATCTTTTAGAGGTCTGTAAAGGAATTTCTTAGTCCCAAGCAGGATGTGTTTACACCTGTTAGTGCTCATATCTTTTGTGCAAAACACACAATGACTTACTAGCCTTTGCACTCCAACTGCTCAAGGCAGTGGGAGGAAGGTGTAAAATGAAATTAAATCAGAGTAGTGGTGTTTCATATCGAATTTGAACTGATGCCTGGAGCTATTCCAAGGGCCTGCAGCAGAGAGTCATGACTGAGATTTGCTCTCTAATTGCCCACAGTGTGATGAAATTGTTTCTAGTCTGTGCATAAAGTTGACATGGCCTCTGGAGTCCTGGGAATAGAGCTTTGCATTTGCCTTTTGAAATATTTCTTCATCCAAATAGATATTTCTAAGAAATAGACACAGGGAGAAACCTATATTGAGCAAGAGGGTGACTTACCTGCGGCTGCTCTCGGACACTGACAATTCTGTAGAGACTGAGTACGTAGCCCTCTTCTCGGTCAGCGTTGATCTGGCGGAGAGCCAGGTCTGCAGCCTCCTCCACTGCAGCATCATCACAGCGGGGGGAGAGCAGGGCAGCCCCTGCTCCTTGGCCTGGAGGGGCAGCAATGCAGGAGCAAAGCCCCTGGATGCCAAGGAACATCCAAACAAGCCAAACCATTCTGCTTAGCAAGCCAGTGCTGCAGATCAGGGTGGTCAGTGAGGATGGAGGGGCTGAGACCTGAGTGAGATCAGACTTTTATAGTGGAGCTGTGTCTCTTTATGAACTTGTGTCCTTTCTTTATTACATGCTGACCATCACCTTTAAACCTGAAGCTGCAACAGTAAACACTATGTCAATGATTACAAGGTTTCACAGAAGTGTTGTTGCTCCCCCTGAGATCAGAGAGCACTTTTTCCTCCTGCCTTTCCATCTCTAATTTGGACTTCACTGGGCAGATCATGCAATTTTGACCTCATGGTAGGGAATAAGAATCTACACACAAAGCTGCTTCCTTATGAAACCAGATTTGCTTGAATAAATATATGTGCAGAGCAGGTCTGTTCTTTCAGTGGTCTAGTTCTTCTGTGAAATAAAACAATGACAAAGGTCTCAGTAATTTGAACAGAAAACAGATAAATGCCACAAGGTTGACTGACTTTGCACTTTGTATTTGTTAAATGACACTTTAAAACAAATATATTGACTCTATCATATGCAGTCAGATTGGTTGTGGTAGAAAGCTCAATTTGGATTCATTCTGTGAGCATTTCTACTCATCTGGATACCTGCAGTTGAATGCTACCCCTCAGCCCTGGGAGCATTGAGACCCCTCAAGGGTCATGGAAAATTCTTCCCAGAGAAACTTCAGTTTGAAATGACAGCAGTGTGCCTTGTGAATAACCTGTCAGAAACTCTGTGCTGGAGACAAGAGGGAATAACTTTACAAGTAGCTTCTATCTTGAAGATCTGGAGAAGTGACAGTGACTGTTACTTGGGGAAGATCCCAGTGAATGTCACTGGTTTTGTACTAAGGGGCAATTCTGCAGCATTTCAACTTGAAGGATACCAGGAGCTAGGTTACCATGTCCCTAGCTCTTATTTTTTGTCATGGGATTCTGATTGCAGCTTTCTTCTGGATGACACCAAGTACCTTTAAGTTTGAAAGTTCTATCGAATGAGGAAGAAAAAGTGCAAGTGATGGGCGTAATTGTCTCTTCAATACTACCGTAGTGTTTGGAGTAGTTAAAGATTTCTCTATTGTCACTTTCTTTTACTGGCTGTGTAAAGAATCTTAGCCCAGAAGTATTTAAAGCATCTGGGAGACAGCAGAATGTGTCCCAGGGAATTTTCATAGAAAGCTGAGATTATAGATACAGTCAGAGGACCTGAAACATCACTGGAGCTAAAACTCTTCTAAGAAGATTTGTTTGGTGGCAGAGGTGCAAAACTCCGATAGCAGGACAGATGGGGCACATGGCTGCTAGAATGAGCCCCTCATGTGGGGTGAGGGATAATGAATGGACTGTATCTCAGAGGGATGGGATACAAGGGGTGAATGTTGAGAAACTCTGCTGTAGCCATAGTACAGGAACCGCAGAAGCAGCAATGCAGACTCACTCACATTGTTCCTTGTGCCTGGGGATGCTTCCCCTGCGGCTAAAGGATAATAACTCATTTTCTTTATCCTTACAGTGCGTGGCATTTCTATGGAGATGGGTGCCAGTTAGTACTGGCTGTGTCGGTGCTTCTTATAATAGGGGATTGTTATATCCCTGACTCTGTTCTTTGTACTCTTCCTCTGCCTGGAAAGGAAAAATTTCTCTGTTGAAATAGCTGACCTCAAAAAATGGACACAGCAGGGAAATCTGAGCATGTCCAGCCGAAGTAGCACATGAAGTACATGGGCTTTTGCAAAACAGGGTCTGAAAAAGCTGAAAGGTCAGCCAGTGATGCAGACCTGGCAAAACTCTTCACACTGCATTTCAAAGAAGGTGGCATTTGTATTTCATCTACCACTATTTTGTATGTCTCATTGCCCAGGGAATCAATTGTTAAATACTGAATCTGCTACTAAGGCTCAGGTGCATGAAAATGGAGCTATACTGGTGGGAGACAAAGTGATTGCTTCAAAGCAGTCATGGAAAACAAATCTGTAAGGGGACACGTGTCCTTGAGAGGACAAGTGTTATGCAGAAAGAAGAGGAAGTGCAGCAACCAAAGTGGAATGAACTGAGAAATATTTTTTTCTTCCTGTTTTAGAAAACAAGGGAGTGGTTACACCAGATGGAGGAGAACATCTGTGAAGTATGGAGCCTGCAGATGTTTCTGCTACATATCTTTGCTTTGTGTGGTTTGAAAAGACAACAAGAAAATGCAGCATTTCTGGATTTCAGGAATCCCCAGGGGCAGGGACCCCTTCTATAAACATTGTTTCTGCCATCAGGAAATTTTCTAAGCCTGGAAAACACTTTCTTCTATAAATTAGTTCCTATATCATTATATAGAAGACAATTTCTATCATCTAGTAATGGTGATTCCTGGTTTTGAGAAGTCTCATGTATCTGGTGTCACAGTGATGCAAAACAGAACGGTTGCCGTTTCATTAAATCCTATGCTGTGTGTCATGCAGTGAGATGGGAAGACCACCTATCTTATTACATTAAGAGATTTCTACAGCTTAATACTAGCACTTTTTGAAGGAATGGCTGCATGCAGGATATACTGGAGTCTTTGCTTTACAGAGAAGCAAAAACTCCCTAAGCCACTGACTGGCTGTGGCTGGTGCAATTGCCCACATCATGCTTTCTGCAAAACTCAGCATTAGCTTGAAATGTGAAAGCAGCTACCTTCACAGGCAGAGCTTGCCTTCAGTGTGCTGCCACCACATTGGATTAAGGTTTATATAGTCTGGGCTGATTTTCCTTTGCTTTACACACCCAGATGAAGCACTGGTGTAAGTGCCAATGATTTTACCCTTCCCTACTGACACAGCGGAGCAGAACCTTTCTGTACTGTGAACTATTGCACTATCACCAAGAGCAAGTGTTAGTTGTGTTGCTTACTGAGTACTGGATGGTTGTAACTAGGAGAACAGGACAGGTTATTTGAAACAGCTCAGAAATGACATGTGTTCTGCAATTTTTTGCTGCCTGCATGATAATTATCTTGTAGCAAGTGCTGTTCCTGGTTAAACATTCATGACTGCCTTTGAGACTGCTCCCCAGGGCCTGCAGAATTCCAGTCTGGCTGGCAGTAATGATCCTTCTGGCCCCAGCCCCTTATTAATTCTCCACCTAGAATATATTCTGCTTCTAACATGTGTCAGAAATTCAGGGAAGATTTGACTGCTAGGACAATGGTAAATTGCCATCGCTGTCTGGGTCCTGTTATATGAGATACATGCCAGTCATATATTTTTTATTCCATTGAATTGGCATTTCCTCATATGCACAGAGGCCATGTAGGACCCCATGATTGTACTGCACCTGTGTGTCTGCTAGAAGACAGACAATACACATATTTGTCTGCAGGGATTGATGCTTTCAGCCTGCCAGCAATTCTCTGTTCTTTTCATAGACATGGATGCTCTTGTGCCATGTCCAAAAGTTTTGAGGTACTTCTGGTGGATATCAAAAGTATGTGCATGGTAGGAAACATTATAGGTGGAAAGGAAAAATACTTCTTTTCCTGCCACTTCTTTAGTGTTATTGGTGTGTGATCAAAAGGGAAGACTGACCTGATTTTCTGCAGTGCTCAGCACCCACACATTCCAGTGAAGCTGATGAGAAGTGCAGGATCTTAATGTTTTTGAAATCAAGCCTAGAATATGACTCATAAAGCTGTGAAGGAGATACTTGACAACTAAATGAAAATATATACAGATAGAAGGTAGCAAAGCATTGAACATTTTATTATGAACTAACCTTTCGGGTGGTGTTCCTATCACAAAGTTACAACTGTTGTATAGCACTTACAACAGTTTGACTAAAACAATATTTTCTGTATTTTAACTAGAGAATCCCTGTATGTAAAGTAAACTACTGCTGTATGTTGCAATCATCTACATTTCAGAGCAGGCCTTTGCAAGACCCTGATCATGACTCTGTTCTCTGGAGGGTAAAACTCATTTGGGCTCAGAGTCAAGTGTTCTCATCTATTTGTACTTGATGTTGTGGTCTGTGTGTTGCTGCTGCACTGATTCCTCAGTTTGGATGCATTGCATGTCTGAAACACAGCCTAGATATCGAAATGACGAATCTTCCCAGGGCAGGGAGGAAGAGGAGGCACAAAGCCAACTGGGCGAGGTACTTTGTCATGCTGAGCAGCCTCTGCAACTGCTCTCTTTGTTAGTGATTTTGCTGAGAGCATGGAACGCAAAATTTCTGAAGAGCTGGATTCAGATGCAACAGGGTTATTGTGGACAAGCGCAAGATTATGGTTTGTGACGCCTACAGCACTGGGTGCCAGTCCTGCTGATGTGTCCTGACCTGGATGAATGTAGGTAACTCCAGGCTGGAAAAGAAACATGTTGGTTTTCAGTGATTTGGGGCTTGTGATGTACAGGTAATCGATACATTACTAGGTACCCTGCTCCTAACTAGCTGTAGGTCTGCAACCCAGGTTCAAATGTTCCTGACTATCACAGAAGTTTGATTGGCATTGGAACACATGCACAGGAACCCAGGAACACATTTTTTCATAGCCAGTGAATCATTAGGACCAAATTCTGTGCTATATGATCTTTCAGGGCCACCTGCACAGCTGGTGAAACACTCAAGACCAGCAGTCTCATTTTCTCTTCCATATACCTCTTAGACAGCTGATTACTGTTGAGTTATCAAGAGCTGTTGTCCATAGGAAGTATTCAATCACCACCTCCCCACCTATTCTCACCTCCTGAGACCAAATGTAGGCTAAAATACCTGGAGAGTACTCAGGTCAAGTGTGTAGGTTTCCCTCCCCTTGCTACAGCAGTGCTGGATAAAGTCCCTGAACTCAGTCATGTCTAAGGACCAAAAGCCTCCAGCCTCAAAATACTGATTTCTGTTTTACATTTATCTGCCACATCCCTCTAGCTGAGCAGAGTTTGGTTCCCTTTGCCCTGCTAGACATGTGAATCTCCCAGATGGTCAGGAGGGCAAATTGTGTCAAGCTTGGATGGCAGACATAACTTAATTCCAAGCACAGAAATCCACAGAAAAATCAGGAGCTGCCTTACCTTGGCTTTTAGGATATAAAATTAAGTTATCACAGGTGGCTAATTAAATCTACAGTGAAATATGTAAACTCAAGATGATGGCTTGTAACAGTACCAGTAGGCTAGAATACCCAGAAAAGCAAGGAAATATCTGGAGCTGATACCTGATGTCCGTACAACTGGCAGTTCACCTGAAGGTCTTGTGAGGGACGTTTTACCATCACTGCTGTGCAGAAACCAAAATTCTGGCAAAGCAGAACATAGTCAAGAGAAAATAGTTAGAAAATATAGGGAGGCTGCATTAGAATTTTTAATTTCAGCACATTTTAGAAATGGCTACCTGTTTTCATGTTTTATCTGAGCAGTAAAGTACTTGGTTTTTAGCCTGCTGGCTCAAAAGCCAAGCTCTTTAAATGCTTAAGTAGCAAATAAGGGAAGCTCCTGTATTCTTCTGTAGTAAGATCCTTCGCATGTCTGAATATGAGGGAGGGAAAGAATATAAAAGAATCTAAGTAAAGAGCTTCTACCCCCTAAAACTGATTAGGACTCAAATTCATCAGAAACAGAATAATTTTAGCTTGGTAAAGTATACAGTATAATTTGCAAGAGCATCTATATCAGAACTGAGTGCACTGAAATTGTAGGAGGGGGAAACAGTCTTTTGTTGTTGTTGTTGTTGTTTTTGTGTGACTGTGGACAGTCCACTACAAAGAGCCTGATTTTCCCAGGTGCACATTTTAAGAATAAACAATATTATATATATCCCATTGAATAAAAATATTCTGTCTCTGGCCCTCAAGCCTTTTTCAAATGTATTCAAAACCATTTGAATTCAGTCCAGATACCTCAGAGAAAAAAGAAAGGTGTGATACAGCTTTAAGAATGATATATTGAAAAACATATCATGATGGTACACATTTCTTGCACTTTGATCCCCACAGGGGTCTATTCCTGCTCCAGTGCAAGCACATCCCAGCATGATGCTGCTTTTCTACCTCAGAGCTGGGGAGATTGGGGCTGTTGTGATGCCATACTCACAGACTGATCCTCAGGCAGCAGCTGACAAGACCCCACATTGGCTTTAGCTTCTTCTGCAGAGCAGTTCGTGGCACCCACAGCAAACTCAGTAACAACAGCATGCGCTGGGTGATACTGATAAAACAGAAAAATTGTTTAACTGACTTTGCATTTGGAAACTGCAGAGCTGCTGAGAAAAGATAAAAGGCAAATGTTGTGGCTTCATCTCCCACTGGAGTGAAAGGGAATCCTGTGGCTAAAATGACACATAATACTTGGGAAATTAAAAGCAAATCAGGAGGGCGAATTATAGCAAGTAAATTGTGTCTGTTTGCAAACATAACTAGATAGCAGTGCACAATTACTTCAGATGAAATATTATGTTTACGTGAAAGGCTATACATAGTTCTAGAAACTACCTGTATTTTGGCTCTTCCGATCTCGAGGAGTCTGAGGTAAGAATCAGTGGTTTTGCTGTTGTAGTCATTGAGTGCAGCTGACACTGTTTCTAACACCTCCGTGTTGTTCAGTCTTGCCAGCAGTGGACAGTCAGGGCAGACTTTAAGAATATCTTCACTGGAGTCTGCGGGAGGAATAGATCATGTTTTGATGAGATTGTAAATTGTTTAGAAAGGCATTATAGACCTATTCAGTAACACAAAACACATTTTAAAAGTCTGTCCCAAATTAAAGTGGCAGGAATTTTTCCAGTTCAGGCTATAGATGGCAGTGTATCACACGACTTGGTCATTCAAATCTTTCTGCAAAGAAAAGTGCTGTGGACTTCAGTAGCACGTTTTATACTTACTCAGTTTTTAGTAAATTTTCTTTCTGGAAACCTCTCTGTGACACCAGTGAAAAGGTGCATCAGCTCAGACGAGGAATGGTAGAAAAAAATGAAGATATTTTAACTTATTGGAGTTGTGTTTGTGTGTGCCATTGCAGCCATCAGTTTTGATAGTAGTACTGAAGACATCTCGTATAGAGCAAAGAGATCTCACACTGAGCACACAGAATAGACATTCTGCTTTCGCATGGCAGTATTGAAAATGCTGAATTTAGCAAAGAAGCTGTGTCTGCCAGTGGGACTGATGACGAACAAGCACAAGTAAATTCAGACCAGCAAGGAATCAAATTCTTCAGGTTAAACTGCTCACTGAAAAGACTCAAATCTGGGCCTTGCTCCCCAGTTGGTCTTACAGTATCTTAATTGCCACAGTAAAGAGGAGCAAAGAGAAACAGTGGGTTTGTAAGGGAGTGAAACCAGAAAAGGGGGCTGGATTTAGTAAACCCATTACCTGTTGTGCTTTATGCTATATTTATTCCCAGCCGTTTAGAATAAGAAAACTACTGAGCTGTAACCACTGCTATAAAAATACTCCAGCCTCTAGATTCAGTCCCACAGAACAAAGCCTTTACCTGCATGTGAGTGGCATTTGCTAGCGAGTACAGATAATGTCCCATCCACCTTCTGCAGTTTAACATCACAGTCACCCTCAACTGCCTAGAGAGAGACAAAAATCAAAGGGTTACATTGTTCAGATAAATTGGATTTTCTGATAAAGGGCCACTAAATTCAAAAGAACAGATCCTGGCTGACCATTCCTGGCAACATCGGTCTGATGGGAAAGACACTGCTAGGCATGTCCTTATGTCTGTGATTTTGTAAAAGGCAGATCAGAGCTACAAAATCTGGATCCAAATCTGGATCTCAAAAGTATCAAAAATACCAGGGTAGCAAGATTGTGGACCTTTAGTACAGGTTTGTCTCTCATATAGAGCAAAGAATATGAATACCTATGAATTAAGACCTTCCACAGAACTGTTTGATAACATTCTCACTAATCTCAGCTGGTCAGTGGCCATGGTAACAGCAGAGTGTGCTGCCTCGTGTGAGCAACATGATCCAGCAGGGAAGAGATGTCAAAGGCAAAGCTGGAAGCACTGGGAAGAGGGAACAGTTAGAGTTACCTCCCCCCCAATGGAAAACAGAATCTGAGCCTGATGAATACAGGGGTAGATCATGATTCATATTTAGTGATCTCTGTGAATTGGGCCCCGTTCTAGAAACAGCAGGTTCAGACAATATTTCCACAGTTTTGGTCAGGGAAAGCGTCTCACAGCTGGATCACACTTGCATAAGAACAAAATATCTGAGGCCAGTAGATTCCAGCTGAGTATTACTTCGAAGGCAGAGCCCTATCTGAAGGGAATAGCTCACCTGCAGTTGTAACTAGGAAGGGATGGCTTGGTGGAATTACACCAGGTAACAACCCACATGTAGCCAAGGAAAGGGTATTTTTGCACAGATTCACAGCGTGCCCGTTCTGTGGCTTGAAATGAGGCAGTGACATCTGGGCTGAGCAAAGGGACTGAATCTGGAGCCCCTAAAGAAGGCCCCATGGCATTCATTAACTGTATGTGGGATGTTATGTTGGCAGAGATCTGTCATCTTCCGATTACAGGACACGAAAGAAATCCAGGAGTGAAGTCCTTCATGACATGAAGGCAGTGAAGTCAGCAAGGAGGTTACAAGTGATTGGGTGGTTATTGGCTCTTACAGGGATATGACATTTGCTTGGGAATCTGGTGATAGTCTGGCCTCTGGCATCAGCATATCGGACATGCACCTTTGGACCCAGCTGGTAGTGTTAAGGTACTCACATGTTCTGCAAAGCTCCTCACTGTACAGTTTGCAAGAGGTGTAGGGCTGAGAATAGGGCACTTGGTCTCCAGTAAGTCAAGTTCAAGAAATATGATGTCATTATTTGGGCCCTGAAGGAAAAATATAAACCATTGGAATTGATGTAATTTCTTCACACAGCATTACCCGATTTCCTCCTTGGGGCTGCACAGGGGTCTCTGTTGCTGGCTGTCATGGATAGCTCCAGGTATACACCACGGTAAATGGAAAGGTCCTTCCTTTCTACTTCATAAAAAACCAGGGCCCCAAATCTGGAGTAAATCAAAATAATCACACTGATTTTATTCCAGCTAATAAGGAACAGGCTCATAAATTGTGGAAAGTCAAGCTTGTATGTAGTGAGTCAGTTCTGTTAACTTAATTTTTGTTGTTGGGTAGCTTTAAAAAATCAACAGCTTTCTTTTGGATGAAAAAGCTTTCTATAACCAGGTACCAAACAAACACCTGTGAACATTGATCTGTCTTGTTTAGCCCGTAGGAATTACACTGAATTGCACTGGTTCCTTTGCATCTGTAACATAAGACACAGTTCCCTGGGTTCCCGAGGTCCAAGACTGATTCTGATGTTTGACTCATGAGTGATTCCTTTTAAACCAATTAAGTACTTTTAATGTAAAAACAGTCATATGAGCAAAGCAATGTCACCAGTGTTTTTGTGTGGGTGACTCTGGACACACTTCTAATCTAAATGACGTCATCATTTATGTCTGTTGTAGTCTTTTCTAAATTTATCTTTTGGTATCTTCTCTTTCATAACAAGTAGGAAACAGCCACGGAGTTTCACTCATGTCATTATTTGGGACTATTTTCCATGTTTTAAGAGAATCAAAGGTTCTGAATTGGCACATACATCGTATTCATGACCATTTCTATGGCCTTTGTAGATGCCTACAATGATGGCAATAGATCTTAAGGAAAATAAGCCACTGTTATTTCCATTTAGACCTCTTGGCAGCTCAAGGGGACATTAGGTAAAATTAGTGCCTACTACAAAATCACTAATAGCATGGAGTTTTGATAGGTATGTATTTAGCTAATAAGTAATTACCTGTATCTCAAGTTTTTCTCCAGATTAGCTACTGGGTTTACAAATCAGCACCTGGAATGATCTGCTCTTGCAGACATGCTGCATTTGTAAACTGAGCCCTTTCTAGCATTGTACAAAAACGTCTGAACATTTCTCCCTCCCCGTCTGTTCTGCTCTTCGAGAGATACATTCCAGTGACCTGGATTCTCCACTGCTACCAGGTGTCCTTGCCCCATTTAAACCAACAGAGCCATGCTGATTTCCCCATGTGGGGGTACAGCCCTTGCAGGCCCTTGCACTGGTGATTTCCAAGCATCCCCAGGTGAACACCGTGTTCTGCCTGCAAGCTCCTCACTTACCTGGGGTACCACACGGATATCCTCGATTCTGTTTAAGGCAAACTTGTATCCATGATGACTGTGGCCATTAATATAATTCACAGCAACTTCAGCTGCTGCTTCAGATTCTGGGTCATCACAGCCCAAGAGAGCAGGGGGAGCTGCTGGTACAGCTTTGTGAATGGGAAGCTGAACCAGCAGTATTAAAGCTACTAGTGCCTTCATGGCACCTGAGGAAAACTGATCCCTTTCAGAAAAAAAGGTCTAAGAATACAGCTCAGATGGTAGCTAGGTAGTGGGAACTGGGGCCTCATTTATATAGTACATACCTCAGATTTACATGAACACATGCCTGATATTTGTCCCAGTTCCAAGAAGCATTGCAAACAACAAAAGAGAAAAGTAAATGTTAGGACATCAAGCTGACTGATTAATTTTGGCCAAAGTAAATTTTATCAGGTAGGATATTGCGAAGTCTGCTAAAGCAGCTTAAGAAGAAAGCGTCAGCAAAAATGTAACACAATTTTTAGACACTTTTACCAACCAAATACTGTCCATGTAAGAGGAATGTGATCCCTTCTGTTAAATGTGTAGAGATGCTAATGCTAATTAAGCTTTCTTGTAAACAGGACACATTCTGTTGGGGCCCAAATCTCACCAGACACCAATCTAAATTGCGAGATCAGTAGCATGATAATTTAGAAAATGGAATTTTAAGTAGTTCTAAGGATCACATTCAACAGCAAATGTAATTGAATAGCAACTTCTGCTACTGAATTTATTTGGAATAGGAAATGAGGCATAGTTCCTAAATCCTTTGCATCAGCTCTTTCTTTCTCTGAATAATCTGAATATGTCCAATGGTTCTTGGAGTTTTATTTTGCAAAGCAGGCATCTTATAGGAATGTTTCTGGAATATGTTGTACAGATTTGAGGATTTGGCAGAAGATCCTAAAGAGCACAAAGTGTTTTAAGAAGAATATAGAGGAAAATTAGCTGCTTAAATGCTTAGGAATACTGGATCCAATCTTATATTTACATTCACAGTGTACATATTTACAAAAGAGTAACGGGATAAAAAAAAATTCTATGTAGCAGAATAAAGCATCTATGACATGTCCAGAATTTACAATCTTTAATATAAGGTGAGATGACTTTGGCTAGATAGATTCTAGCTAGACAGTCTGACTCAACCAATAGAAATGGTTTTCCTTCAGGGGTTTCAGAGCAGGTTTCTATCATCCATGTTAGCGCAGTGATCAGGCTGCAGAACAATAAAGGTCCCTTTTGGCATTAACATGTCTGAATCTCTATTGTCATTTTTAGAGATGAGGAACTATCTTCAGATTTGAGATGAGTAGAAGGACTTTGGCATAGTTAGAAGTTGGGGTTTTTTTTTACTTTAAATAATAAATATTTCTCCTCAGCTTACACAACATTGTGAAAAAAGGTAAAAGTTTTGGGAAAAGAAGTAGTCTTGAGTCATGGCTTTCTCTTCTAGAATCTGTGAATACAGAAAACACTATAAATAGAAATGGTTCAATTGGAGAGATTATGTGATAAAGAAGGAGAATGGAAAGAGACAAAAAGATTGGATGATTTGCTTCAGTTGTATGTCATGAGGTGTGTTTTGTAGACTAGGATTTGCAAATTAAAGAGATTTGTGGGGAAAAGAAAGACTTTTTCTCTCTCTTGCATTAAAAATTTGGTCTAAGCATGATTTGTTTCCTCTCCATGACTTGAAGCAGGGGTTTTTTGGCATTTGTTCTTTTGTGTGGATGATCATTCGTTTTCCGGACTTTGGCCAGAAACAATTAAAGAATTAAGTTTTGGTGTCCCAAAAACACACTTTAAGTGTTCCTTGTGGACATCTTTTGAATCACAGAAAATTTATTTAGAAAGATAGTATTTTACTCTTTACTGTTAATGCACAGTTCAGTTTCTAACCTGTAAATCTTTTAATTCCCCTTTTCCCTTTTTTGGTATGAAACATTGAGGTGAACTTCCACCAGGTGCAGATTGAAATATTTTTTTTTCACCTGTGTGACATATAATTATCCCAGTGAAGGACTTAGAATATTATTTATAAATTTCATGTGGTCATTACTCAGTTTCTTAGGTTACATCTTTTCTACTTCAGAACTGCAAATACTGTAGGATGTATAACATTTCTGCAGTCAAGCTCTACGTATTCCTCAATATAATATATAACCCAGTTCAGTCAACTTCAGGTTCCAGTTTCAAAGAACAACTTAAACCTCAAATAACAAACAGGATTTATTATCTTCTTTCTTCCCTCTTCATTGTCACTCGTGTTCCATATTACATTTACCAAGCAGGACAAAAAGGAAATACTTTGAAACCTGCTGTACCTCTCCTTAGTTTCTCTGTAGGCTTACTCAAGCCCTTCCCCTCTTGGTGGCAGTGAACTTTCTTTATTCAGAGGATCAGAAATGCGCCCACATGATTATTAATGTTCAGTGCAATGCGGAATGTTTGCGGTTAGCAGGTTTTGAGTGACCTGTGATATGTGTGCAGAAATTTGTGTTTGGTTTTTATGTTTGAGAAAGGAGTTTAAAAATACAAACAAGTAGTTTGGGTACAGGTGATATGACAAATGATCTTTTCACCTTTTGGGTACAGTCTGACACACATCTGCCTAACTGTTCCCTCTGAAAGTGGGATTGCTGGTGTCAGTCCCCTGCAGGCCTGTGGCCCATCACAGCTGGCCTTCTTGCAGCACCCTCACTCAAGAGGCAATAATTGCAGAGATAACTTCTCACTGAACTCAGGGCTGATCTATTCTCTCTTTCATGCCTGAGACATAGTAACACATTGTCCTATATTTGCAGTAGTGGCTGCAAATAGTTCTTACAGCACAAGAAAGTGAGCTGAATCCCCTAGGCTCCTGCATAGAAGGTGACATCTCAACCCCACTGAAGTGAACAAGTCTTTCACACCATCACAGTATCACAGAATGGTTTGGAAAGGACATCTGGGAGTCATGTTGTCCAACCCCACTGCACAAGTAGGGAAACTCGTCCAGGTGGCTTTTGATTACCTCCTAGAAAGGAGACTCCACCACCTCTCTCGGCAACCTGTGCCCATGCTTGGTCGCCCTCACAGCAAAGTGTGCTTCCTAATGTTCAGGCAGAGCCTTCTGTTTCAGTTTGTGCTCATTGCCCCTGGTCCTGTCACAGGATACCTCTGATTAGGGTCTTGCTTCACCCCTTTGCACTCTCCCTGCTGGTATTTATATCCATTAAGTCTTTCCAAGCCTTGTCTTCTCTGTGCTAGGTAGTCCCAGCTCTCTCAGCCTTTCTTCACAGGAGATGTTCCAGTATTTTAGTTACCTTTGTGGCCTTTTGCCACACTGTCTCTAGTATGTCCCTGTCTCTCCCCTGCTAAGAGCCCAGAACTGGGCACAGAAACCAGGTGTGGCCTCACCAGTGCTGAATATAGGGGAAGGATCACCTCCCTAAAACTGCTGGCCATGCTTTGCCCAGTGCAGCTCAGCCTCTTGTGCAGCAAGGGAGCATCATTGGCTCAGCTCAGTGCCTGCCAGGACTCCCAGGTCCTTTTCTGCCAAGCTGCTTTCCAGCTAGGTGGGGCCTGGCATGTTTTCCTACATGTGCTCCCCCAGGGGCAGGATTTCAGACTTCTCACTGAACTTCACGAGGCTCCTGTCAGCCCAGTTCTGCAGCCTGTCATAGTCCCTCTCGATGACAACATGACCCTGTGGCATCAGTCACTTCTCCCAGTATTGCTCATCATCCGGATCACTTTAAGCAGGGCTGGACCCCAGTATTGCCTCCTGTGCTGCACCACTGCTTACTGGCCTCCATCTCGACTTTGTGCCATGGTCAGCACCTCCAGGCCCAGCTGTTCAGCCAGTTTTCAATCCACCTTAATCCACCTTTCACATCAGTGGTGTGAGACTTAGGCCCTGGTGAATTAGAGAGACTTGGCAAGGCTTCACTGCGATGGAATCAGAACAAGCTGGTTTTACTGCACTTGTTATATAAAATATAGTATTGATTCTATGCTCAGAAATTGAGGCTCCACTGAATCTCAGTTCTTAATAATTCATATAAACCACAGTGAAAAGGTGAGTTGATAGTTTTCTTTTTTGCTTGCTCTCTTTTTTTTTTTTTTTTGGTTGGATGCTTGGAATAACTAGTGATGATTGGAAACTTGCTGCCCCTGTTCAACCTCATTTGGAAAAAAAGCAAAGAACCACTTCCCTAGATGTCAAACTGACACCTTCCTGAGCTTAAAAATCAAGCAAATTAACCAAGCAAACAGATAAATATCATCTTTTTAAAGCTTCACATCAAAGTTAAACACTTGTGGGGATTTCTGGGGCTCTCTTTTCAGATTACTAGAATGTCATTTTTTGGTAAAGCAGACAGAACTGGTCCAATTCTCTGCACCACATCAAAAGATGCATTTCTGAGCAGTCAGGCATTGTACAGTACTGCAAAACTTAATCACCTTTTGCTTTACACTTGATTAAGTACATTACTTTTGGATCATTGAGTTCACAAGATATTGGAACATCAGGGCTGTCTTCTATATAGCCATCACCTACTCAGAAACCTGCACGCGAAGGCAAGAAAATGTCTGCAGGGAAAATGTCAGAAAGTTAAAGTCACCAGTCTTGTCAAAGCAGCATATTGCTCCCTTAAATGACAGTATAATCAGCATTTAAAAATAAAGTGTGTGAAAACCCATAGAGGTCTGAGAAAAACCTCAAGACAAATTAGACTAATTGATTTGCATAGTCTTATTGGCCCCTTTCCACTACATGGGCAAATCTTCAGCAGATGTAAATTGGCTCAGAATCACCTCAGTCCAAGTCCCCCATTGTCCCTGTAACAGGAATTTCAGGCTGAAGAAAAACTGTAAAGTCTGAACAGTTTTGCCAGATTGTAATAGTAGAATATTATATGTAAAATAATTTATTTTTGTTAAATATGAGAGTCTGGAGAAAGAAGGCTGACCATGTGCCCTAGTTTGCTATGCTATTTGCAGTTGAGAAACTTCTTACAGTGAGATATAAAATGTGCAGACATGGCATCTAATTTGGGAGCCTCTAGTTCAGAGTGTCCAGCTAGAGATTCTTGTTCAGTCAGCTTTGCTAATCTCAATCTGTAATTCTTTATTTTCTTTTAAATGTAGGATGAAAATCACTATTTTTCCCTTTTAATTCTGTGGTCTGAAATAACTTGCTGAATTTTGTAAAAATGTTTGGTATCACTGGGTAGAAGGATTATTCAAAACATTAGAGGAATCCAAGAGTCAAGAAAGCCAGATGCCAGTCAGTAAAACATTAGATAAGACTATTTCCTGAACTTATCAGAAATGTAGGAAAATTGAGAGGGTTGAAATTTGATCTTCCAGATTTAGTATTTATTATTTCAGAGACATTTTTCACAGGTTACAGTTTCTTTTTAAAAACTTTTATTTTTATTTATTTTTTTGCTTTTATTTTTCTTTTCCTTTGAAAAAGCATAAAAGTTGTTAAGAATTTTGAAATTTCTACTGAAATGGAAATTTTAATTTTTGACCAGCTCTCCCAGACAAAGCCAGCCAAGTCTATTTCTGTCCTGTTTTCTCTTTTTTTATTTTGCTCTTCTATTGTCTGTGCCACTGAAATACTTGAGTGCGTTCCAGAAGTACATCAACTGACAAAACTAGCACTTGTTACATGAAAGTCTATTCTCCTTCTCTTCCCAGTGGGAAGATTATATAAGATGTTTTGTCTTAGTGAAGTTTTTGATTGATTTAAATTTTCCTCCCCATTTCCGCATTTTCCCAGCTCTGTGTTTTGATGTTGCAATCAGTAACAAGAGCAGTTTTATGAGCTGAGCGTTTTCAAGCCCCTGATTGACTTACCCTGTGTTACACTGCCCTGGTATGGGAGACTCCCCCCTTCCTAAATTTGTTTTACTTCTTTACCCTTTTATCGAGGTCAAAGTTATTTATGTTGCCATGCAACTCTAAACAGTGGGATATTTTTGCTTCAGCCCTGCAGGGATGTCATGGTTCTCTCAGTATCATTCCTGTGCAATTTGATGGGTGTGGGAAAGCTGTGTTGGAGATGGATAGGTGGCAACTGTGAAATCAGAGATTAGCAGCTGTGGAAGGAGATTTGGGGGGTATGGGCTTTATGTTCTTATGCTATAGCTTGTTCTTCCAGCTTGTATGGGTGTTCCCCTGATCATTGCTTCATACCAGAACTTAGAACAAACAGACCAGGATACCTGGGAAGAGACTCAGGGCTGAACCACAGGAGCAAACAGTGCATCAGAAACAAGGTATTTCACACTGAGTAAACAAACACCCTGCAGTCACTCCGACCTCTCCTCCTCTCCATGAACAGAAAGGGAATTTCAGCTCCACTCTCTGGGAGAGCCAGTGACTGTCCTGGAATTACCAGAGTATCCACAGACACACGGCTGCAGTTTGAAAACGCAAATTGAAACATGCCACATTAATTCCCTCTGCTTACAGGAACCTTTAAAGATGTAAGTGCACAATTTGTCTGGGTGCTGTCATGTTCTATGACGCTTTTAGTCTCTTTGATGGAGAACTCCACATGATAACTCCACATGTTATCTTCCCTTGCTGAGTTAAATCCTGAAATTTAGTAGCAAGTGTAAGGGAAGCCTGCTGTGCTCTCTGGATACCCACATGCTCAGCTGCAATGACATATTTCTGATGTGAGAAACAAAGTTCACTCTTGGCACTGTAGGTAAGTGCTTTTTCCACTGAGTTTTGCAGAAAAAAATTGCACATTCATTCTTATGCTGTGGCAGTCTGAGAACATGAAATTGTTCCCTACTTATGCTGGGCTACTGTTTTGAAAATGGTGCATGTGCTTCCATGTAGAGGCTCATTGACATGAGTGTCAGGAGGGTCCACACTATTCCAGGCAGGGCTAGGGAATGGCAGGTGGGAGGATGGCAAACTGATATCCTTTCTCACCTTGGAGCACTCCTTCAGGGGCATGACAAACTCAATCAATATCCCAGTGAGATTTCCATAATTCGGACAAGCAAGACAGTCTTAAAAAATTAAAGTTATTTATTTTTAGTGAGGCAGATGATGAAGTCCTATAGGTTGTTTTTTTTTTTTTTTACAGCTACATGTCCCTAAATCACCCATTTAATTCATCTCTCTGCTGCCTTCCAGCCACATGGCTAAAAATCTGGAAGTAAGATTGGAAACATGAGGGGGACATTTTAATTTAATAGCATGGAGGCGATATATTAATAACACATTTGCAACAGGGGAAGTGGGTCTTTCCAAGTTAGTGCAGTTTGAAAGAATTTATATAGACATTCCTGCTTAAGGAGTTGAAATTTTGCATGTTAGACATAAAGTATGGATGACTTTTATGACAACAAAGTAACTACACTTACAGCTTTCCTTGCTTAATTTACACAGCCTCAGACAGGGAGCCCAGGCTGTCAAGAGCAATGAACACGAAGCTCTCTGAACAGACACACCAGTGCCCAGGTGACCTCCTCCTTAGTGTCTCAGAGAAAGGGAGATGTGGATGTGAGCATCATGGCCTGATTAAAAACAACATCCAGTGTCACATTTCTATAAAGAGATGCATGTCAACACTTTTTTCTGATATGTTTGTGAATTTGTTAAGTTTTATTATGCCAGAGGAAAGAGAGCTGTAGCTTTGTTTACATTCAGCCCAGAAATTCTGAACCAAACAGTGATGATAAATGTTGCCAGTTAGAAATTGTACATGTAACTGGCTAGTGCAGAACACAGCTTTTTGTACTCATGGATTTATGAATAAAACAGGCAAAGGGCTCACAGAACTGCTTTGGTGAGGCTACAAGGTTCTGTATTAGGCATCTCAGCCTTTGCCCCGGCATGTCCCCTCTGCTGTTGTTGAGCATTGTTAGTCTCAGTAAATTTCTAATTTTTCCATTAGTTATTTCCATTCTTCTGTCTCTTGAAGTGGATCTTGGGTCTTTCTGAATCGTCTTGTCTAACACAACAACTCTGAGTCTACAGCATTATTTTCTTCCTGTCAAATGTATCTGAAATCCCTGTTTTATCTGTCACTGTAGCTCAGTGTGTTCATGTTACAATGATCTCGGTATGACTTCCTTTGCCATTGGGCCTACTCCCTAAGCAAGGCTGTATTTCATCATTTGTCCACGTGGTTTCCCATTCACATCAAGCTCAATTTTCTCCTTACATCTGCAAGGCCCTGGCCAAGACCAGACCTTCTCGCTCAACTTTCACCTGGATCTCACCTTGTCCCTTCTGCCGTCACCATCTCTTTGAGGCATTCAGCCTTGTCACTGACAGATATGTCTCTTGCACTCTCTTCAGAAAGAATCCCACTTCTGAGCTTGTCCTTGAGGCCATCATCTCTCCGAGTTCCCACAGGGTCTGAAGAGCTGCCCCTTGTCACATTATCTGCAGTAAAGTGTTACGTGACTTTTAAACCCATTTTTGTTATAGGGACAGCTGCCCTTATACTGAAAAATTTTAGGACTTCACAAGGCAAAATGTTTAAAAAACCACCTGAAATGGTGACTTTATCTGCCACATTTCTGTTTTGACAGGTATTTTCTTAATCTGCCTTTAAGAGCACACATGGCAAAGCCACTCTAGGGACAGTCTTATCTTCTTCACTTACCAAAAGCAGTTTGGTGTGAAACATTCCTTTGAAAACACTCTTATCTGGCCTTTTCCTAACTCTTGCCTTCATTCTGGGATATGTGAGGAGCAAAGAAACCATCCTGTAGCTCATACTCAAGTCTTGCAAATGAGACTGTCCTTGAGGTAGCTGGATGAAATACTTTCACTGACAAAAGGGAACATATAATATTTACTTGTTATAGAAGAGGAGGTGAGGTCTAGTTCATACATTTTGAAACCTTTGAGTTCCTAAGAGAAATGGCAATACTGGTGTCAAACATTGTTATTTGTCTTGTTATGTAACTCACCTGTAGCTCAACTGCAGTTTTAAGTGTGCACTAATATGGGAACAAAAGGCTTGGCTAGGATTATGGTGTTGCAACTTTCAGGTACTTTCTGAAAGGAAACAAGATCTTTTGCAAACTTTGGACCAATAAAAATATAGTTGTAATTTGTATTAAGTTTCTTGACAATTCACTTGCTTCATTTGTGTCAAGCTTCTGTCTAATGATGCAAGTTAAAGATTAGGGTTTTGAAACAACTGCTGGGTGTTGGTTAGAAACCTTATGATCTAAAACCTCATGCAGAAGATATTTCCAGAAACAGTAATTTTCTGAGTATGGCTGAAGGTGTTAAAGATGATTGTGTGATGTTATGTGTGTATTATAGGTACTGGAAAAGACAGGCACTAAAAGGGGATTTCTTTGCTTGAAATTCTCACCTACTGTCAGTGTTCATCTCTTCCTTGGCTTTTGATACAGCCCTTCACATTTTTGAGAGTGGGATACTTGGGGCAGGCTCATGGAAATGCCAGGACAGATGGACAGATGCACTACATGTGCTTTGGGGAGGTAAAGCACTGTTGCAAAGAATTGCTGGAGACTATTTGTGCACAGAGAAACAAATAACTCATATTCCCAGCTCTGTAATCAAAAGCCATTCTTGGCTGAGGGAGATCCCTGCAACAATATTCTTGCCTCCCCTTGAGAGAAGAAAGCCAATGATTATTCTGTTACCCTTCATTATCATTCAGTGTGGTATAAACTGCCCAGGACTTGAACTCTCAAGTGCCCAGGAGGGCCAGTACACGAATATACCTTGTGTCAGCAGAGGCCATTTCAAATAATACAGATGATGACAGATTGATGTTGGTAGCTCATTAGGCAAAGCACTGACCGAGACATCAAATTCCTTTCAGCAAGAATATGGCTGGAGTGTTTGCTGTTGTGCATTAAAGGAGAGACACATTTTTCTTCTTTGATTTTTCTTGCTTCCTGCTTCCCATATTTGCATCAGACAGTGCCAGCTATCAGATCTGTCATCATGTTTGACTTTCCTAATGTGAACAGCTGTGCCAGAAGAATCAAGGTGTAAAGCTAAACCAAATCTGCAGATATAATATATATAGTATATTTCAACAAAAGACCTGTGTTCACAAGCCTCCTGTGGCACACAGATTTTAATATAACACTTGGCTTCTAGCTCGTCCAGATCCAACAGTACAATCTTCCCACCCGTGCCTGAACAGATAGAGAACAGATTTCTGAAACAGTGTAAGGTGTATTCAGATTGCTGTCTCCTTGATATGCTAACTCCTGCTCTTGTGGATTATGCTTTCGCACTTTGGGGCATGCCTTAACCTGCGTGGTTAAACTGGTAGCCTTCTGCCTCTTCCTGAAGAAGATGGGAAGAAGTTTTCCAAGCAGCAAACGCTGCCACAGTTCTCTACCCAAATGTCACAGTCCAACGGAGGAAGCCAGGTGACTTCTGCTGCCGTCACATTCCCCAACAGTGATCTGTCTGTGGATGAAGACAGAGTGCACTGCACAGTGTGCTGCAAAGGAGAGAGGAAGGTCCAGTGATTCAGTGAGGGAAAAAATCTTCAGCCTGTATTTGGTCCTTGTGCCCAGACAGGATAAAATACTTCTTAATTTGAGGGCTAAGTAACAGCAAACACACCTGAGGCTGGTTTTTCACTATTGTGTCAGTGCCAGAAAAGAGGAGTCCACAGCTGCTGAGAGGAACCACAGAGATGAGATGGACGACAGAGGAAGAAATCAAAGCAAGGAGAGGAGGAGGGCCGTATTCAGCAATTGAAAAGCCCCCAGGGTGAGGATGGATGCTGACATACCCAAGGCTCTGTTGGCTCCTGCTGTACGTGGCAGCTCATCAGCCACTGTTGATACCAGGCAGCCCATCCAGCCTCACTGCACAGTGTTCTCTGCAGCCACACAGTTCTGGGGCTTTGTACGCACTAGGTGATCTTACAGTACACAGAGTACTTTATCCCCACAGTGCTTTTAATATCCAAAATGATTTTACAAACTGTATCCCTTGGAGGTAGGAAGAGACAAACATTGCATTTATACAAAATACAGTATTGGAATAAACATCACTACCAGTCTAGTGTGGCAAATGTTGCAGAGGGGTCTGATTGTCACAAAAATAATGTTTTAAAGTGAATTTTAAAATGCATTTTTTCCGTATTTACTGTAGTGTACTCTGCTTTTAGGTCCTTGTCTTTCAGGTGTGGTCTAAGGTATACCCATAGAGTAAATTACAAGAGTCATGATGAACTGCTTTAAACAGAACTTGCTTTAAATAAAGTCAATGAGAAATGACATTATGGGGCAGAAGCCCGTCAGACATCTCCCACAACTCAGTGTTGGGCTAGACTGACATGAAAAGATTAGCATTAACATTATGTCTAATGTTACTAGTTTAATAATTCACATACCTTTTATTGATTTTGTTTGAATTGAGTTTGTAACTGTTGCTTTGGTCTTATTTATATAACCAGTGGCCAAATGCACTGTTTTCATAGTAATTCTTGCATTACAGAGAGCTACATGCAATGACAGTAACTGTGCCTGGCAGTCTACCATCTGGGTACATGCTAATAAAATAATCATCTGCATAATTTTGGAAGTCATTGCAGATACTGGGGGAAAAATGTATTGGGTTTGAGATGAAAATTGCAGGCAGCCCAGTAGAATAATAATGATAGAAATAATTTCTCCTAAAATCCTGGAATGGTCTCTGTTGGGATTTGTTTTATATGCATCATGAAGCTGCCTATGCTAACTTCGCTTTGATATGAAAGGTAAATAGAGGAGGAATGATTAAATAATTTCAATTCAGTTTTGTTGAAAAGAAAATTTAAGTCAGTAAGAAATGAACAATTTCTCTGCTGCATTATAACAGTAATGAGGGAGGAAAACCCTTTTTCCTTGCATCTCTAAGTAATAAACTAATAGGGATTACAGATCTCAGTCACAATTGGGTCCCACTGCTAGGATCAATGTGTTTGTCAGTAAAAGACAGTTTGCTCTGTAAGGAATATATGGCCTCTGCTTCTTCTGCATTCTGAAATCAACTGTAATTCACCCCAAAGATGCCCCCTAAAAAATCTAGAAAAAGTAATAATTCCATAAGAAGTAGGTGTCTGTGAGAAGAAATATGTGGTTCCAACAGATTAGCAGTGTATTCAGGAGTAAATGCCCCTATTCCAGTATAAAGGCCCTTTCTGCAGTTGGAGTTGGACACAAAACATCTTATTCAGGGGCAGAAATAGTTACTGCAATAACTATTCCCATCTCCAGTTCTTACTCTGTCCCCATCCAGTTTATATTCACCAGAGACACTGGAGAAGGTGCAACAATGCCTGTGGAAAAAAACACAGGAGCAATGAGCCAGAAAGTTTGGTATCTTGAATAAAGCAGGGAGATGGAGTGGGGATCTTTGGATATTTGCAACATTGGATTCCACAAATTAAAAACTCTCAGCAACTAAAGCCTGTGAAAGGAATTGCAGGAGGGAAAAATAGGAAAGCCCACTGAATTTCACTGAAACTAATCAGGTTAGAAGAGCCAGCATGTACAGTTTTGTAGATATTTAAAAAAACCTTACTGGCCTGTCCCTTCAGACTGGAGGCAATGTGCGATACTTAACACTGAAGTTTGTACTCAGGCTTTTGGGTGATTGATATTCAAATAGAAAACTTGAGCTGGGAAAGCAGTTTAGCCAACTTTAGCACTACAGAATGGAAAATTCCAAGAGCAAAAGAGATAACAAGATGGTGTTAAACAGACTTGCAGAGTACTCTGGGAAGCTTATGGAAGAAGACAGAAGAGATGAACAGGCTTTCTTAGGGCAGAAGTTCAAGTTTGCTGTGTAACAAAGGTCAAAGAAACTGAATCTGAAATAAGAGCATGTTTCTGAAGATAAGCTATTAGGGTAGAAGAACCCAAGCCTACAAACAAAAAATGCTTCAGAGTAGCTAGAAACTAGAGGTGGTGCTGTGAATTTTACCTGCTGCCACACTCTTAATGCTTAAAATTTTTGGTGTTCAGAAAACTGTGGAAAACGTGCACGATTGGCATGTCCCAGAGAGGTATATTCATGATGCAGGGGTTTGTACCTTTAGCAAGATGGTGAACATGCTGGCAGAAAACTGAAGAGATGGTGCTGCTAACAGGTTTTAATCACGAGGCTCAGGGACTGCCCCTGCCAACTGTTTTCAGCCACGGCTCCATGCCTGCAGTCCAAATGCCAAGACCCATGCCTAATGCTTCCCAACCACAGCAAACCTGGGGCAATCTGGCAGGTGTCCATCAGAGGTACTCAACCACACCTGTGGCACTGTGACAGGTCAGGGGAACGGGGCAGGCATGGAGAATGGAACAGGCTCAATTCCCATGTCTGTCCCCAAGGCACGGTTGACGTTATGGGTTGCTGATGTAGCCGCTAACTGCCCCGGAAAGGGGAGGTCCCATTCCCTGCTCCTGGCCACAGGCTCTCACCCTCCTCTGGCATTGCTCTTTTATTCACCCAACCATGCAGTGCGGCGATGCTGGGAGTTCTGCCATCAGAAGATGAATCATTTGTTGTGGTGAGGTTGGTTCTTCGGCAGATTAACTCCAAGAGTTGGGTTAACAAAGATCCTGCAAGTGGCTGTGCAGCCACATGGGAAACAACAGCTGCCAGAGGGGAACCTGGATAATCTAACCAGTCGAGTCACTGAATCATAAAAAATTTATGGAGGGGATCTCTGGAGATCATTTGGGCAAGCTGCCGACACAAAGCAAGACTATCACCAGCATTACGTTGGAGGCACTGACTGTGTCAGCTTCAGTTTCTGCTCATGTGGAACAGGGGTGACACCACACTGGGGAAGCTGAATACCTGTTTGGTGAAGCATCTGGAAATCAACAGGCAACAGGCACTGCCTTAGCTTGAAGGACGTACAAAACTACTCAAAGCTGCTGGCGGTCAAGGATGAGAATTCTGTTTTTCCTGGCCTTTGTATAAGGCTTGTGATACGGATTAATGTTTCAGGCATGAGAATACTGAATGTATTCAAATATTAACATTTCTAAGAACAGCTTATAGAAAAAAGATACAACCATATTGGTACATATGCCATTAAAGAGGGGATGACATAGCCCTAAATATTCTTCTGTTTCCCAGTAGATTTAAAACCAGTGACTGCTTAAAAGCTATTCCTAATGTGATACTGGCTGTCATATTTGTTTACCTAAACTGAGTGATGTCAGAATAGAGAGACCTTCTTTGCTCCTTTGTAGTAGCTTCCATGTTTCAGACTGGATCAGCTATAAACATTTCCTTCAAAGAAAATATTTACTTTTCATCAGAAGTTTACATAACATGTTCTCCAAAGGAACAAATACTGTGTTTCAGCATAGTTTGAAACATAGGAGATGGAAAATAAGTTAATGAACAACATTTAAGTCAACACCAAGCCACTTTCTTTCTCTAGTAAATACCCAGACCATCACACTGTGATGCAATAAGGAGAAGTTCACAGTCAGTCTCTTTTAACTCACTCTTTATTATATTTTTGGGAACTCATGCAAAAATTCTACACTGGCCTTGAAAGGGTTAACTGCAGGCAGGGATAAATAATAAATGGATATACTTTAAGGTGAGCCTGACCTCACTGGGAAAGTCTGAAGGAGAGTTATAAAAAAATAAATGAGAATGAGTGGAGACAGCCTTAGAATCCTCTCTAGTGGAAGGAAACACCTGGTGATAGGTACTGTGGGATTCTTTAAAAAAAAAAATACTGCGTGGCTGGCAAGACAAGAGAATGGGGAGAAGGACTAAGAAATACCAAAAGTTTGTGACCTCAGCCTGTGGCAGGGGTCTTGCCTGCAAGTCCTGTGCTGGGGAAGAAAAGACCTTGATTTCCTTTCTGGGAATCAGGATTTCCCCAAAACAAGCCCACACTGTTTGAGTTCAGTACCGGAGGCTGCTGTCCTGTGTGAGGATACTCCAGCAGCTAAGCAGACCCAAGGCTGAGTATGAGTTAAATAGAAGGGTGAGTCTGGGAAAGAAATACATCTTTGCAGACATGCATGAGGAGTTTGTGGTTCATCCAAGAGGCAATCCCAGTCCATTTCAGCCTGATGACAATGGTACATAAACCTTTTGGATCTTTTTTATGATGATCTGTGGCCTTGTTCCAAACATAAAATAAAGGAATTAGCAACAAACTGCCTGCTTACCACTTCCCTAAAAAGCCATTGGCAGAGATGAAAGAAAGAAGATGTCACAGCAAAGTCTGTATTTGCACAGCAAAATCTGTACACTTTTATGGAGGGAAGTGGGCGCAGGGGACAAGGCACTTTTTGTAGTAGAATCCTTTCAGACTGGGCATGAGAACAAGCAAGCAGAACCTCAGGCTTGTGATTGGAGAACAGCAAATAAAAAATGCCCTATATTTCCAAGCAGTAACAACAGGGTTGCCCAAGTTGTAACAATAGCATGTAAGACTTATGAATAGACTTTGGAGGGAAGAATAATAAGAGAGGAAGGATAGGACAGACAGAGAGAGGAGAATGGAATAAAATGTAGCAAGCTTTTACTACTGTTGGGTCATGTCACACTACTGTTTTTAAGATCATCAATTTTCATTGTCAGAAAAAATGTGGATCTCCTAGACTTTAGTATCTGATAGCTGCTATATGGGGAATTACTAAAGATGTTACTTATATGTTATAATTCTGCTGGCTAAAGGGGAGACACAAAAATATGTACTATAAAAAGAAAATGTATCAGCTTGGAGGAAAACTGATAGTGACGTTTCCAAGATATCTTAGGTTAGTCTTAAAAATTATCCTGCTTTAATATGTTGGTTCATGTCCTCAGCACACGGGTAGGAACACTGTTATGCAAATTGCTGGTAGCATTTAGAGGACACCATTAGTAAAGGAAGATCAGGATATGCTTCACAAACAGCCAGGTGACCTCAAGAATTGGAGTAATAGAAGTGGAATGAAATGTAACAAAGAATAGAAAAGCAGAGCCATGTAGCAGGGAACATTGTGCTGTAAACTCATCAACAGTATAAAAGAGAGGACAGGAAAATGTGGGCATTTAGCCTGATTTCAGCATGAATGTACTGTTAGCATGTAGCATCTGGAAAAGGATTTCATTGTCTGAGGGTGAGGAGCAGCAGGACAGGGAGGTGTGAATGCCTTTGCCCAGGGAACTGGTAGAACATCTGCAGTGCCATACCCCTGTCTGGCACCCTGCTCAGGAACAACTTTCTGTGGAAAAGGTTTCTAAAGGTGAGCAGAGCCTCTTACACAGGAGCAGACATAGGAAGAGTAGCTCTTTTATTCTTGGAAATTCAAGACTAAGGGGAGGTAAGAGCAAATAAGGCCTTTTTTGTTTTTAACAGTACAGTCTGCCAGTCATTATCGGCCACTAAACTCTGGACAGATTAAACAGTCTGCCTGTCTGAAACAGAGATGTTCACCCAAGCTTCCACTTGCTATTGTGCTTCCACTTACTGCATTGTGCAGTGATCTGGAAGCCCCAGGCACGTGCCAGTCCTGCAGACCAGCAGTGGGCCTCCTTAGACTAGAGACAGCCTAATCAAGTCCATCTCAAAAATAAAGGAGAAATTGCAGAGGTGAGGAACGGTAATGTAGAGATAATTCCATCTCTGTGTGGGAGGTTGGTGTGCACTGACTGCAGAGCTATTAGACATTTGTCTATGTAGCCTTTAAAAAGGAGAGGAGGAGGATGCTGATAAAATAGCTAAATCTTGAGATGTAGTGCAAAGGCTTGTTTGAGATCTGCCATCACAGGTGGATTAAAGCAAATGGATGTAAACTCATGTGAATGTGGATGCAGCCTCTCTGGCAAGGCAGTGCTATTTAGGAGTGCCAGTTAGAACACATATTTAAATCAAATGTCTTGGGGTTGGATGAGGAAGCTGGGTTGCAGTCCCCATTATGCAGACCTGAACCTGGAGTGACTCTGCCCGAGTTGCTGAGGTTTTACCATTGGCTTCCAGCCCAGTTTGGTTCACTTGACCAACTGTCTTTTCACCTTTACTCGCAAACAGAAGCAGATAAAAGTTGGCCTTGTCTGTGCTCTTTTGGGTGACTTAATCCCCAGCACAGGCTTACTTATCAGACCTCTGTACACAAGGCAGAGTTAATTGGCTCTGATCCACCGGAGTGGAGGTCCCTGGAGCTATGCTGATTTTTACCAGAATGTGTTCTGAGTTAGCCATTCGATTTCCTTATGTAAAAGAGCCAGTTGCATTTTTCAGTGAGCTTAAATTAGTGATAAAAGATAAATCTTTCCCCATTTCACGAGTTGGAAATATATTTATTGTGTGAGTGCTTGCTGGGGAGGTGAGAAAATTGTTCCCAAGCCATGGGGATGTATTTATTCCACCTCCCCTGGTCTCTAACACCAGACCGTGTTTTGGCTGCAGCAATGTGTGTCCACCTGTGAGTTCCTGAGCGTTGATGTCACAACCCCTGCCTAAGTGGCCTCTGTTTTCATTCATCTTGGCTTACAAGACAAATAAAGGATCTCGGAGGATGAATAAGCAGAAGCGCGAGGAGCAGGGAGGCGGCGGAGGGTGCAGTGCGCGCTGCCACCAGCAGGTGGTGCTGCCGCATCTCCGTAACGGCGCCTCCCCGCGGGGCCGGAGGGGACCGGAGGGGACCGGAGGGGACCGGAGGGGCTGAGCCCCGAGCCCGCTGAAACCGCACCAGGCGGAGGAGGGGAGCATCGCCTCCTCAGCATCACACCGTGTTTAGCAGCCCAGTCACGGCCCCATGTCAGTCTGCTGAGCTTTGCTGAGTTCTCAGCTGAAAAACGACCGCAGAGTGGCAGGAAGCATAGCGGTTGTTATGAGACTTTGTGAATTTTAAATCTATTTTCAGGAGCTCATAAAAAATTCTCTCTGGCCTGTACTGGGCAAGCACTCTGAAAATTATTGCAAAGATATGAAAGGCCAAGGTGCAAAACTTGAGATCAGTAGCATACATTTTTACTTCTTATTTAAATCTTTTTTTTTTTTTTTTTTTTTTCCCTACTGATGTCTCTGTTCCTTATCTTAATTATCTCTGAAGGAAATCCTATTCTTTCCTCCTTTTCTATATGAGATCCTGCAAATGTCATTAAGTCACATTGTTTCATTGCACTGGGGAGCCCAGGGAGCGTTTCTATCATCCTTATGCATGTGATTAACACAGATTTTTGTAATGGGAAGCAGTTCACCTGGACCGGTTTCCATGGTGCCGCTAAGCTGGAAGCATGGGATCTGGCACTCATTTGCTAAAAGCTGATGAGAAGTTGAAAGAGAATTTTCCCTTTGACCTTTCTTGGCAGAGGTCACTAGTGCTAATCAATATCGTTATTGGATTTCAAGCATTCAGGGACTCTTCTTAGACATACCCCCTGCAATTGCCATGAGGACTGATTACAGGGAGACAATCAGATTTGCAATATGGCAATTCCTTTCAGCAACCAGGGAAAGGTCAATCAGATACTTGTGAACCATTATGAACCACTGGACTCCTCTTCTTCTTTAGTGATAAGGTGAGCTATATTTTGGTTTGAAGGCAGTATTGCTGCCAGCTTGTACAGTTCATGTACAGCATAAATAGAAAGACATCAAGACCTTAAAGACCAGGTTTAGTTTTGACTAGGGATGGTTTGACTAAGATTGTTCCTGCCTTTCAGGAATGGCTTTATGTCAGATTCATTCCTTTATTCTGTTTTATAAGTTTTAGAGTAGCCTTCCGCTATTCATTGAAATGTCTGGGAAATCAAACATCCACTTCTCTCTATTGTGGCAGTGATAGTATCAGAAAGCTGTTTACCACTGTAGTCTAATACAGCTTGGCACAGTGGATAGGTGCATGAGTTTTGTGCACAATAATTGGCAAAATCTAGTAAAAGTCCATTTGCCAATGCCTGATAACTGACATTTTCATCATATTTTTGTATTGTCCTTTTTAAGTGTTAGTTCCTAATCAATACTTGCATCCAGGTACTACATACTAAGAATTTTAGTAATTAAAATCAAAGCTAACAATCAAATCAGTGAAAGCTTGCTTCCTGAAAGGTTGTATGAGCAAACAGGTTGATATAGTCTGACCAAAAGCACTGAGATCAGTGCAAGGATGCTTACCCAGTTTAGTGGATGAACAGAGTCAGGGTCATTTTTCTCTCATACACAGCCTCACCTTTACACTCACAGCACATCTGTGCATACACAGAGCTACAGAAGACAGATCCCTGAAACCTGTTCAAAAACATTTTTGAGGTTAGAACTCGTCTTCAAGGAGTTTTGCTTCATCCTAGAATAGTCAAGATTAATAAACTTTTAGTGTAAGTACATAGACCAGGTTTCACTTTAGAAGTATTGGTCAAAACAAATGCACTTCATAAGGAATTTCAGGGTTTGTTTTTTTTTTTTCCCAGATAGATGTGAAATAAATAATGTGAATATTCTCACTTCTAGACAGGCAAAATATATTTAAGAAATGGTTAAAAATACCCGCGAGAGAGCTAGCAATCAACACTCTTTTTACTAATTTTGTTTTGTATTCTTTTCTGACTAGTATGTTCATGACCAGCTGTTTTTAGAGGTAGTAAAAATTCTCAAGCTCACATTAGGAAGGTTTTCAGTTACATGATCTGTAGCTACAGTTGTTAGAATACTTGGCATGGCCTTTAAAAATGAGAAAATTGTTTTTGTTGAGTAAAGCACCAAAGCTCTGAAATAATATTTCACTGGACTTACAGAAAATGTGTTTGAACTTTGCTTTTAATGCCCAAGTGACAGGCAATTTGGTAGGCAGGGAGTTTCCAAATGTGACTTAAAGCAATGTCCATTTAATCTGTCTGAACATTAGAAATTTCTGTGCATTTATGAGGGAAGAACTTGTACCAAATCAACCTTGACCAATATTTCTTAGTCCACACTAGTGTGCTATCTTGTCTCACCCAGGGCTGCCTCAGCAGGGATGGTGAAGTGCTGCAGCAAGGGCGTCTCTTGTCTTTGCTGCTCACCATAAATAGGGAAACTGCCCAAGTGTAGGTAAATCCTAGTAAGTTTTCCTCTTAACTGTGCACAACCTAACAATGTTTCTTGTTTTCTGGGCAGAAAATACCTATCTTGTCTCCCATCAGTATCTGCCTGGCAGCTTGTACCAACCTCTATTACAGAAGCAAGCACAGGAAGAAGCATATTTGGACTACACTGATAGAGAAACTGGGGCTTATAATGGTGCAGTGGTTTGTTGCTCTCTCAGATTACTTCAGACTCCACAGGGAAAATAAATTCTGAGAGTTAAAGGAATGTGTGAAAATCAGAAGGGTTACAGGAAAAACTAGCCTGCCATTCTCAGAGCAGTAAAACCAATGAAATAAGGCCGGATGACTGGATTTACCTCTAAGATTTATTAGGCAGGACCATTTCAAGATTCATGAAACATGGTGAAGAACATAAATGCCATTACCTGTAGCCCTACTTCCCCAGGTGCCCACAGGGAAAGACATTCTTGTGAGAGCACCGAGATGGGCCAGACTGCTTCCTCCCTTTTCATACTGGTGTTTTTGCCAAACAGGGGAAATGCTACATCCTTCATCCAGCTCCTGTGACATGGCAGGGAAGAGGGAACAGCTACTAGCCCGACATTGGCCAGGTCAGGAAAGAAACTCTGACCCTGTCTCTGGTCTCTAGTACCACCAGTGTGGCGAGGGAACAGCCCTGCACAGACAGTTTTCATGGCAGAGAAGAGCTTAGTGGCCCTTCTCAAATGTCCTGTGATTAATTCCCAGCCCTACTATTTACTCCTTGAAAATCATTCGTGGCTATATGCTATAGTCATTTTCTCCATATAAAAATTCAGAAAATAAAGTTACAGAGCCAAAACAGATCAGCATAAGTAGTGTCAAAGAATCTGAATGATGGGTTTTATTGTTAGGGTAGAAGTGGCCATTGCTTTGAATATGAGTGGACAAAGGATGCAAAATCCATAAGGAAATCAAACACTAAACTTCACATTCAGGACATCACTCCTCTCAACCAATATGATGACTAAGAGGATCAAGGAAGTTAAATCAGTGAGGGGCTGATTGAAATTTTGTTGTGGTTGTGTAATGAGAAATATGGCATATTCCTGCTTTTTTTGAACTGAGAGTCAGATGGAGTGTAACTAACATTTGTCATGGTGCCACTAGCCAAGTTAGATACACCAGAGTGGAACTGGAGGGGAATTGGGAGGAATAATTTGGTCCCACAGCCATGACTTATGGACTGGAAGCAGGACAGTCTGGAGATGTGACAGTTCCCTGACAATCGCTTTTGTCCTGCCATAGACAGTTGTAACAATTACACTTACACTTAATTACTGCATTTAGACTGTGGTAGGCTAAAGCACTCCATAGGATAGGAGGTGTTAAGAAGCAGAATGCGTTTTAAATTTAGAAAATCCCCTTGAGAAATATCCTTATTTCACACTTATTATTAGCAAAGCCAGCTTTGCAGTAAAAATCTTTGCTTCCATGACTGGAACCAGTGTCTTCAGCAAGAAGGAGGCATATAGAAATATCTTGTATGGAGACATCGACATTCCATCTGCTCTGAAAATCTAGGAGCTGCTGAGTCATCTCCCATCTCATGGGTATTTGACATAATTTTTAAAGGTTATCAATACTGGGGCACTGAGTGCTTAACAGAGAAGAGTTTTTATCTTATTTCATTTTCCATGAGCCAGAATGTAAATACCTGCCTGATCCCGCTACTGTAAAATTCAATGACTAAAGTCCTTGTTTGTTCCAATGGTAGAGCACTTAATGTTGCAAACTTAAATAATTGAAATAAGTGACCCATAGTGATAGAAGGCACACATCCAACAGGCAGGTCATTTTCTTCTTAAGCTGTTTATAGGTGTGAATGAAGATGCCTATGAGAAATGCTTCACCATTTCATCCAGATTCACCCATGTAGCAAAATACATGCAGAGCAAGCAGAGTTTATACTGGAAGGATTGGAGGAAAAAATTACTAATAACATTGTGCAGCCCCCAGTCTTGGCTGAGATTGTCAGCACCCAGCAGTTTCTGTTGTGCTGCTTATGGGCTGGGGCATTTGGTATCCTGTGTTCACTGCTCACCTTGTGTGTTGGTTTCCTTTGAAAATTTAGGTACTTGTTTTCCTGCCTAATTGGAAGCAGAACTCATTTGAAAATGTATTCGCTTTCCCTCCAGGGATGGTGCTATACAAAAATACAGTGTATGCTTTGGCTTAATTTAATAAGTCATAATCTCTTCTCATATTTTATTACGTCTTAGTGCGAGGTGATTTTTTCCAGAGATGACTCAAAATAATACAAAAGAAAAAGCTTGTCCCGTGAACAAAACATGAATTATAGCTGATAAAATCAAGATAGTTTGAAGGCTTGCCAGCACGAAGAATAAACTCTCTCAGATTCCTAACTTACAGAGTAATCTTAGGAACACCAAATTTCCCAAGTAATTTTGAAGTCTAAAGGAACCTTAAGGACAGTCTAAGGAAACCAGTAGAAAGGAAAGAATTTCTTTTAATGCATAAAATTGCTGCCAAATAAGGAAAAGAACAAGGTAATTTCTGCTGTTCTGATGAAGACTTACAGCTTTGCAGTGCTCTTGGACACACTTAACCCGTGCTTTTTGGATATGGATGTTGCTATGCTCATTGGGAACTGCCATCTCAAGAAAGTATGTAATGCTGCCTGTGGAAATGTCAGCATAAGCAGAATGAGGTGTTCACTTGGTTTTCTGAGCTGCTTACGCAGGGATATTGTGCTGAGGCTCTGTACTGCACTATCTCACAGCTCCTTGCCAGATGCTGTTCAAGATGAGAGCTTTGGCTCTAAAGCCATTTATGGGTGGAACACAGCACTGCTGGCTTGGGCTGAGAGCCTTGACAGAGGGTGTAAACTCAGCAAGCAGCACAACTGAGCACTCAGAGATTTACACTCTGAGTCCCACAGGATTTGGGAGTCTGGTGGAGCTGTTTATTTCAATCTTGAAGAGCATTCTTCAGTCAGACCTCTCTATCAAAGGAACGTCAAAGAAAGAATATATTGGATTTTTTAATATACTGAACTCACTTTTAAGAAAACAAATAAATTCATAAAAATCCATTCCACAAAACGTGTAGAAGAGCCTCTCTTTGGCCTCATTATTTTCTCTGTTGAAGAATGCAAGAAATGAACTGATTTCAGTGGAGATGACATCTCACAAGCTGAAATCAGCCCTGGTTCTGTAAAGAATAAAATAATGTATGTAAGCACTTTTACATTAAGGCTTTGGATGTAGGTAAAGTTGTGACTAAAGTGAAACTCATTTTTGTTAAACACTTTTAGGCGTGAAAGAGGCAATTGCATAAAGTGTGTGAAGCTCTCTGTCTCTTCAGGATGTCTCACACAGGAACTTTTCTCTCAGTGCACATGATGTACAGGCTTGGTATTTTTAGAATGACAAAGGCTGTTCTTTCTTCATCAGATCATTCACTTTTCTAGATGCCTTAGACCAGAGTTTTTAGAAGGTATCCACTGGCTCCGGACCTCTGCACAGTTTGAGAGATTTATAATCACTGTGCTGCTGCCTTGTGCTTTAGAGAGACGTTCCTGAACATTCCCCCAGTCTGATCTCTGTTACTGTTCTTGGGCCTCTCCAAAATTATAATTCTCAGAAATTATACCCCTTAAGGGACTGGCAATATATTTAAATGTCCAACGATCATATTCCAGACTTCTTTTGTAGCCTTGGGCAAGTTGCTTAACCTCTCTGTAAGCTTCAGTTCCCTCACCTGAAAAGGAGGAGAATATGTAATCATGCTGTGCCACTCTAATTCAGGAATATGAGCAGGAGGAGCTCTGAACTCCTGGGGGCAGAATGCAATTACATTACCAAATATTATTAGTGGTAGTATTAGTATTAAATAACAATACATGTTTATTCTAAATATACCCTTGTTCTACTTCATGAAATACCATCTAAAAGACCATTCACATTACAGAGAGACATGCCCTGTGTGCCATGGCTCAAGTCTGAGCTTCATGAAAATTTTGCCATTGGCTTGTGTGGAGCCAGAATTTCATTTCATGGTCAATCTCAAACCTGTATAAATCAGTGCAAGGACAAGCCTTCTGTATTGTGGAAATGTGAGTGGTCCTTCATTATTATAAATATAACAGAAACATTTTTTTTCTTAGGCATAAAATACATTTCAAAGGAAAAAAAAGCGTAACTATGCATTTCAAATCAGTTAAATATTGCTGGCATTAAATATACTTTAGTCTTATGAATAATTTGGAAAGACTATTTCAGAGAAAGATTAATCAAGTTTCAGAAATATCCCAGAGTCAATGACACTCCTTGCGACTGCTGTCTGAAAATCAGTATGTGCTCTCTGAAATCTTTAGAGGACTGGTCCCTACCCAAAAGAATTCAAAATATAAGATGGGAAAGAGAAATCCCTGAAACAAAATAACAGCTTCTCAGTGTTTTTCAGATGCTTGAATTGAAATTGGTCAAAGTTGATGGCAGTCTACTAATGTCTCCCTTTATTCTCTACGATTTTGTTAAAAATGAGCACTGCAACACAAAACAGATTGAGAAGGTACAAAATCTGAGATGAGGAATCATTTCCCCATTGACACATTTTTGCCTGAGGAGTACATAGCCTCAATTTGAGTCAGACTTCAATTCTCCTTGTAGAAGTGTAAGAGTGGTTATTTTAAATGCATGCATCATACTGAAAGGATGGTGGAATGGATGCTTTCAAGTTCAAGGTCTAATGCTGAAAACATTTTCTGCTTTATTAGCTGTTTGCAGGCTGTGATGTCTCAGTGCTCAGTGAGAGTACTCTTGGGTGCCAAGATTTTCAGGGTTCAAGCCAGAACAGAATGTAAGATTAGGCTCTGAACTGGTACAAGTGGACTAACTTCAGGGGTGTAGATGGTAGCAAAACTACACTTGTGCCTGCCCACTTATCACCTCCTGATATCACTTGGAGTTTTCTCTTCCAGTCTGTTGCTGCAGCATGTTGGTCTAATAAATCACTTCTTTTACACCATATGCACCATGTGGATCTGTGCTGCTTTTAGCTTACTAACAGTTAATATCTGTGAGCCACATTCTCCAACAAAGAGAGCCACTCTGTCATGGAGAAACTCTTTATCAGCCTGGCAACTTGTGAACTCCTTAGCATTTGATCTGATGCAGACAGTGCTCCTGATGAAATCAATAGCTGCATTGATTGAGTAACAACCTGAGGGACTGGGCTCTGGACTGGGCTAGCACAGCCAAGCGATGAATTCTGTGATTGAAATGTTTTCAGTAGAGCTGGGAGCTGTCCCTTAAGACTGAAGATTTTCTGCAGACTAGAGATTTTAGATGTCATCATATGAACTCTGATATATGGACAACTCACCCCTAATCCAATCTTTTCATGGTATAAACATGGGTCTCAAAATTCGCACTGTGACTGTACTCCCAAGAAGGGCCTGAAGGTGCTGCCTTTTGTGCTTCCCCAGCTGTGTTCTCCATGAGGCAGAATACTGGCTCCTTTCAGTACAGAAAGTGCAGCTCACTGGCTCCACAGACAGAGCCTCCTTGGAGTGACTGGGAATAGCAGCACCTCAGAGCTACCCTGAGCTGTGCTGCCAGAGCCACTCCAGCCTTTTGCTCTCCCAGACATGAGGAAAGGCAGCTCTAATTGCTGCAGCTCTCCAAATCTTTTCAATGCCTCTGTGACACTTTCACCTTTCAGTCTTTCAAAAGTAATCCTGAAAATGGGCACTGTCAACTGAGAAAAAAACAATGTGTTAATCTCCACAGCCACCTAAGGGGCAAACCAGACTTGGAGCACTTCTGTAGCTGGGCTTCATGAGTTCTCTGCTTCGTGCCAGCGTGACCAACCTCTGGAGACCTCACAGATTCATTCCTCACCTTGCTTAACCAGCTTACCCAGCAGCATGACTGGGGTCACTTACACTCACTAAACTCCTGACCTTGGATAAAGCCTCACTGATCCCCTCAGCAGGACAGCATCCTTTTGCAATACTGATAAAAGACCTGGTTCTGTGCACCTTTGCACAGTTTGTCCTTGAGTTATTCTTGACTAACACCAACATTGGGAAAACACAGCAAAGATTTCTGAAATGTTTACATGGAATATTATTTTGGTGTGGCATTTTGCTGTTTGTATTTTTTTAATTGATACTAACTGATCAATATTTCTTCCATGGCACAGTGAGGATCAAAGCCAGAAATTATCTACATCTACTTATCAGTGCTCTTTTGTAGTGGAAGAATAATAATTTGCTGCAAAATATGTGATATCTATAGGATAACTAAAGCTTTGTCTAAGTGGGAAAAATAAAGTGGATTAATTGATGCATAAATTTGAGGTTGGGTGAAAATTATTCTTCTGGTGTATGAGAGGTTTGTCAGAATTTAGCTTAAAATGAAGTTCAGAGACAGCATATCTGGGTATTTTACTACCATGAAAAACAAAAACACAAAAAAACCCACCCAAAAAAACCCAAACCAAACCCAAACAAAAAGTAAACGTTAATTAATTGTGTTTTCTCTGTTTAGTGTGCCAAAATTTTGACCTGGTGTGTGGGCCACAGGAGATGTTCTTAGGTAGGTGCTCAAAGAAGCTTTTTTTTTTCCTCAGTGGGACTTTTCTTACCAGCTGATTTAGGTGATAAGCCAGGATCAGATATCCATCTCTGAATTCAATTCTGCTAAAAAAACCAGTTATTGTCTCCCAGTCTTTCCTCCTCTCCCAGCTGTTTGTTGGTGTCTTCCTGCCAGATGTTATCATATCCTCAGATTGTTTGCAGAAATGTTCAGAAGAGGGTCTTTAAGTTGCTTCTGACAAATCCTCTCAGTTAGCAAAGAGCTATTACTTAAACCATTTTAAGTAAACCTGTCTTGTTTTGATTGATAGGATTGGGAATGCTTAAAAGATCATCCCTTAAGAGGCTGCGTCCTGCTTGCCTGCTGATCTGGTGGCAGGGCAGTGGCAGGTACCTTGGGAGAGTAACCACTCATGAATTTTTTGGTCAGTGCATCTGCCCAACATCCCCCAGTAACCTCTCAGCTGCTGATGGTGGGCTGGGACTCCTGGGCTCTGTTCCTGGTTGAATGCTGACCCAATACAGAGTCTTAAGCACATCAATCATTTATGCTTCAGTTTCTGCATCAAGGCATAATCATCCTCACAGCAGGAGCACTGTGAGAGTTAATTGTAGAGTGATTTGATCCCCTTGGTGCTCAGTTACAGGTGACTGCTGCTACTTCTGCCTTTCATAAGAATTAACTTTTTTTTTTCACTCTCTGATGTCTTCAGTAAATTAAAAGCCAAATTTGTGCTCACAATGGGAAACTGCTCCACTTTGAAGAACATTGTTTATTCTGATGATTCAGTATCAGGAATGTTGCTGTGTTAAGTGGCCCAGTTAGGAATTCTTCTCAGCCCTCATCAGAACAAGCATACAATTCCCAGGAAGAATGCATCAAACTATTCAGCTGTCCACAGTGAGGGCTCAAATCTGCTCTCTGGGTGCCCCTTACATCCAGTTCAACTTTGTATTGCTGGGTAAGGTTAGTGTGAGTGCATTCTTGTGTGTATTCAATTAAAACTCACATCAGCTTCTCAAGGAGACCAACACTCAGTTGAGTGCACAGCAGCAGACCAGACAGACCAGCAGACCTGGCAGCACACCCCAGTGCAGAGGTGATAATAAAGTCAGGGGTCATTTCACTGCTGTAGAAAACAGAACATGTCACTACACCTGAAAGTGCCCGCTAAGGTGGTGCATGGCTGGGCTGCTCCTCAGTTTGGCTGTTGTTCCTTCTGACACCACTCCAGCTTTGGAGAGCAGTATGGCATGTATGTGGATATATATATATATATATATATATATATATATATATATATATATATATATATATATAAAATCCATAATACAGTCTGGGCATCTCTTCTAGTGGAATAGCTGGGGTATGGAGTGTTGCTTACATGGCTGGAAGAATCTGAGATTGAGCCCTTAAAATTAATATTAACAGCTATTCCTTGATGATGGCAAAAGGTCAGTGCACAAAGTGTGTGATTTTGTAAAACTGCTATTGCCCAGGAGTCAAAAAGCTATTTTCTACCAAGTATCCTTCCAGAAAATTCTCACTCTTCAAATTATTATAAGATACTTTCAGCTTTCCCAAGATAATATGATGTATGGTGAGAAAAGCAAATGAAACATACTGAGTTTAAGCTGGTTTACTGAGTTTAAGCTGGTTTACTGCTTAACTATATCCTCTACTTGGTTTACTGTTTTTTTTTTTTTTTTATTCTAAGCTGCAAAAAGGTTATTACCATCTTAAAGCTGGGAGCTCCAGTCTCCAAATACTTATAGCATGGTGCAAAAGCAAATGGGACAGTGAACTGACAGATACTGTCATAACTTAACCACTGGAAGCTAAAATCCTGCCTGTGAGGGCACAGAACCACATCCCATCACCTGGGGCTAAGACAGCGTGACCATGGCAGCTTAGGGTGGAGCTTTGTCCACATCACCAGACACAGTTAAGGGCCAACCCTTACCTTCTCTATATTCCAAGGACATGTCTTCCTCTTGTGTCTGCCTGAGCAGTCACAGTGTGACAGCGCCTGTCATGACTGAAATCTTTAAGAGGAAATATGGAAATGGTGTGGGAAAGTAGGGAGATTGGATTTACCAGAGAAGCTTGACCCAATTCATTCCCCCAAGGGCAGGTTGGGTTGCAGGAATATCTCCTGTCAACCTCCTGCAAACAGGGACCATCCATCCTGGTCCTTGGAGGCTGTCTCTCCTTTCCTCCCTTCCTCCCTCCCTCCCTTGTCTCCACCACGCCAGGGCTCCCTTGGAGCAGTGTTACCAGACATCTGTTAGCTGCTGCTACCTCTGATCACATCTCTGGTTATCACACACTGAGCCCCAGGAGCAGCTCACACTGTCTCCAGTGACATTCATTAACTGCTCTTTCTTCCTGTCTGTGTGGCCACCTTTGGATGGATTTGTGATGGCACCAGGGTTCCTCATTCCCCAGCAGCTTGGAGCCAGGGGACAGAACCTGGGGCAGGGAGGGTAGTGTGAGAAGCTTTTCCCACTCCTGCTCTGCTTCCAGGGTACAGTCCAGGCTGCTCATCTGTTTTTCTGAGACATTTCTGCTTGCTCCCTACAAAGGCTCATTTTCTCTGGCTAATTTCAGAAGCAGTGGGAGATGCCGATGCAAAGCCAGTGTTGTAAAAGCACACTGAAACCTAGCTTAGACTTGGAGCCTGGCCTAGCCAGATCAGCAGTAAAATTTTCAAAAGGAAAGAGGGAAAAAGCTATTTCCCATCACAGGAGTAGTGGGGTGTTTTCTATGGGAACAATGATGTTCTGGTTAAGTTCTAAGAACTTTTCTAATTATTAGGCCAAACCAATGAGAAAGCTGATGTCAGCAGGAAGAGCTGATGGGAGGAATTATAATTGTGTCTGGGGCCATATGAAAGCATTATACCATGTCTTGCTCCAGACTTTGCATGAGTCATTTTCCTCCTGGTCAGGATTGTGTATTGAAGTGCAGACTGGCAGTTGTCTGGATCTTTCCTTGTGCCAAAACTGCTGTGAAGTTGGTTTTGTTTGTTGTTGTTTTTTTTTCCCAGTGCCACTGTGAGAAGTACCATCAATAGAATTTCTTTTCTGTGGAGGCAGCATCAAGCAAGGCATCACACTGTGTGGGACAGTAATTGCAACACTTGCTGTTGATTTATTGTCAGCAGCTTCTCTTGTGGAGAGAGTGCTTCCTCAGTTCCATCCATAAAACTCCAGTGGTTTCAGGAGGAATTATGGCTGCTTGCCACTTCTGAGTATCTGCCTCTGAGCACTTGGGTCTTTAACTGTATGTAGATTTTCTGGACAAGCCTATTTGCAGCAGAGACCTACTTTTAGACACCACAGTGCAGGACTCTTCCCAAATTATACTGTTGTTTTCATCTGTAAAGCTGAGATAACAGTTTTGCCTCTCCCTTGATTAGAAGGCATTTTAAAAAGCAGATCCATCAGTTGATCTACCTCTTTCCTCCCCTTTCAGCACATCCCAGCTCCTCTTGGTGTCACTGGACAAGTACCTATTGTATTCAGATAGAGCTGGATTGAAGTTCAGGATACTCTAAGGAGATAGACATCAATTTATTTATGTTGTCGACAGGTGAAATGGGTTACAAGACAGTGTAAATCAAAATTTTGTAAGAAGCAACAAAGTAAGCAGTTATGTAATATAAAATGGGCAAAGCCTGAAAACAATACAATAGTTGTGCCAAGCACTTCCCTCTATATTCTTCAAATCAGAGACAAAAAGCCATCAGCCACCTCGTGCTCTGTGTCTTTCCCGTCCATGTGATGAGTTAAGCCACCACAACAGCTTCAGTGCTTTCACTCACAGATCTGTGGGACCTGTTGAATCCTTGAGCAGCCTTTCCAGTGTGTAATCTGTAAGGTTTCATTGTATGTAAGCCCTACTTAAATGTTCATGCCCTGAAAATATGCAAAGGCTTCTGTCAGAAGCTCTGGCAGAGATCCCCTTCCTCAAACCTCTCCTAGTCAGCTCTGGGAGAAGCTTGGCTTTTTAGCCACTGTGGGTGTAAGTACGTGATCTGAAGGGTCTGTGCTCAGCCCTGGTGTGAGGTCACTGTTCACAGTGGAGTGAAGATTTTCCCAGACTCAGGCACAGGGATACTCACAAGTTCTCAGTTTATGCATGCAAGGATATGTTCTTGCCCCAAATGCACCTGCTTTTGCACAGAATTTTAAAGCAAAATT